>NC_088203.1:65851743-66126493 GCF_037126465.1 Ornithodoros turicata
GCCTGCCTGCGTACTGCTGATGAGGCCCAAGAAGGCCGAAACAGCTGTCCAGTACTGGCATGGCGATGTTTGAGTTACAGACATATGCTATACGTGCAGCCAAAGAGCTCCGGCTATTTTTTTCCTATTATACTTCACTGGCTTTGCAGTGGGCTTTCAGTGAGTGAGTTATCTCACCCTGACGGAGGAATCACGTGTTACGTGACCTTCTGACGCCATCCACTCAAACGTTGCCTGCCTGCGTACTGCTGATGAGGCCCAAGAAGGCCGAAACAGCTGTCCAGTACTGGCATGGCGATGTTTGAGTTACAGACATATGCTATACGTGCAGCCAAAGAGCTCCGGCTATTTTTTTCCTATTATACTTCACTGGCTTTGCAGTGGGCTTTCAGTGAGTGAGTTATCTCACCCTGACGGAGGAATCACGTGTTACGTGACCTTCTGACGCCATCCACTCAAACGTTGCCTGCCTGCGTACTGCTGATGAGGCCCAAGAAGGCCGAAACAGCTGTCCAGTACTGGCATGGCGATGTTTGAGTTACAGACATATGCTATACGTGCAGCCAAAGAGCTCCGGCTATTTTTTTCCTATTATACTTCACTGGCTTTGCAGTGGGCTTTCAGTGAGTGAGTTATCTCACCCTGACGGAGGAATCACGTGTTACGTGACCTTCTGACGCCATCCACTCAAACGTTGCCTGCCTGCGTACTGCTGATGAGGCCCAAGAAGGCCGAAACAGCTGTCCAGTACTGGCATGGCGATGTTTGAGTTACAGACATATGCTATACGTGCAGCCAAAGAGCTCCGGCTATTTTTTTCCTATTATACTTCACTGGCTTTGCAGTGGGCTTTCAGTGAGTGAGTTATCTCATCCTGACGGGAGGAATCATGTGTTACGTGACCTTCTGACGCCATCCACTCAAACGTTGCCTGCCTGCGTACTGCTGATGAGGCCCAAGAAGGCCGAAACAGCTGTCCAGTACTGGCATGGCGATGTTTGAGTTACAGATATATGCTATACGTGCAGCCAAAGAGCTCCGGCTATTTTTTCCTATTATACTTCACTGGCTTTGCAGTGGGCTTTCAGTGAGTGAGTTATCTCACCCTGACGGGAGGAATCACGTGTTACGTGACCTTCTGACGCCATCCACTCAAACGTTGCCTGCCTGCGTACTGTTGACGAGGCCCAACAAGGCCGAAACAGCTGTCCAGTACTGGCATGGCGATATTTGAGTTATAGACATATGCTATACGTGCAGCCAAAGAGCTCCGGCTATTTTTTTCCTATTATACTTCACTGGCTTTGCAGTGGGCTTTCAGTGAGTGAGTTATCTCACCCTGACGGAAGGAATCACGTGTTACGTGACCTTCTGACGCCATCAACTCAAACGTTGCCTGCCTGCGTACTGCTGATGAGGCCCAAGAAGGCCGAAACAGCTGTCCAGTACTGGCATGGCGATGTTTGAGTTACAGATATATGCTATACGTGCAGCCAAAGAGCTCCGGCTATTTTTTCCTATTATACTTCACTGGCTTTGCACTGGGCTTTCAGTGAGCGAGTTATCTCACCCTGACGGGAGGAATCACGCGTTACGTGACCTTCTGACGCCATCCACTCGAACGTTGCCTGCCTGCGTACTGCTGATGAGGCCCAAGAAGGCCGAAACAGCTGTCCAGTACTTGCATGGCGATGTTTGAGTTACAGACATATGCTATACGTGCAGCCAAAGAGCTCCGGCTATTTTTTCCCTATTATACTTCACTGGCTTTGCACTGGGCTTTCAGTGAGTGAGTTATCTCACCCTGACGGGAGGAATCACGTGTTACGTGACCTTCTGACGCCATCCACTCAAACGTTGCCTGCCTGCGTACTGCTGATGAGGCCCAAGAAGGCCGAAACAGCTGTCCAGTACTTGCATGGCGATGTTTGAGTTACAGACATATGCTATACGTGCAGCCAAAGAGCTCCGACTATTTTTTCCTATTATACTTCACTGGCTTTGCACTGGGCTTTCAGTGAGTGAGTTATCTCACCCTGACGGGAGGAATCACGTGTTACGTGACCTCTGACGCCATCCACTCAAACGTTGCCTGCCTGCGTACTGCTGATGAGACCCAAGAAGGCCGAAACAGCTGTCCAGTACTGGCATGGCGATGTTTGAGTTACAGACATATGCTATACGTGCAGCCAAAGAGCTCCGGCTATTTTTTCCTATTATACTTCACTGGCTTTGCACTGGGCTTTCAGTGAGTGAGTTATCTCACCCTGACGGGAGGAATCACGTGTTACGTGACCTTCTGACGCCATCCACTCAAACGTTGCCTGCCTGCGTACTGCTGATGAGGCCCACGAAGGCCGAAACAGCTGTCCAGTACTGGCATGGCGATGTTTGAGTTACAGACATATGCTATACGTGCAGTCAAAGAGCTCCGGCTATTTTTTTCCTATTATACTTCACTGGCTTTGCACTGGGCTTTCAGTGAGTGAGTTATCTCACCCTGACGGGAGGAATCACGTGTTACGTGACCTTCTGACGCCATCCACTCAAACGTTGCCTGCCTGCGTACTGCTGATGAGGCCCAAGAAGGCCGAAACAGCTGTCCAGTACTGGCATGGCGATGTTTGAGTTACAGCTGTGTATGTATACGCCAACTTCACAACTTGTACCTGATGAAGCGTGGTGCCCCACGCGAAAGCTTGTATATATTAAACTACGGAAGCTTCCTTGTGCTTTTTGTTTAGTGATTTTAGCAATAAAATTGTGAATTCACCATTCTTACTTGAGGGAATACGTTCGCAGGTGCACATCGAGCGCAAGACTTCGCAGGAGGTGCGGACTCCGTGATTCAGTTCATAGACGCTCTGGTTTAGTCACTGATCTCTGTAGTAATAGGCTGGATAGCGGACTGAGGGTGCACCCGTACAGTCACCGGCCGCCATCTTGGGAAGCTCAAAACACTGCCGTCCTCAACTGCAGCTGCATATTCAGCATGAGGCCTTTGCGTTGCATTTTTGTGGTGTCACGCCTGCATGCTGTGGTTATAGGGACCGTGCGACACCTAAAGGGGGCGCGCTGCTCCGTCGCGACTGCGCCGCCAGTGGCGGTCTTGGAAGTATCCGACGTGATACCACGCCGCCCGTACGTTCTATGCATTCTCAGTGGAACCGTAGCTTGCGTGGCGACCGCCGTAATTAGAAGGGCTAATTTTCGAAGTGCAAATAATGTGGAACCTTTCTGGAGCGCGAACGAAGAGAATGGAGACAAACTGCATAGAAGCAACCACCGTATTTATAATGTATCTAACAGTTCGGAAGGAGAACAGCGACTCGCGTCTGTCTGGTCAAAACACCTGTAAGTGATACGTCGAGAGGATGGTTATTTGACGCCTCACAAAGTCCTGGCTTGCTAGCGAAGGCTACATACGTTTATTTCTCTGATTCCAGCCACTTGTAATATGTTTTTGACTGAGTCTTGTATTCCTTTTGTCCTCTTTGCACACACATAGCTTCGTCACTGAAATCTACTTCGTGCGTCCGTTTTATCCATACAAATAATCACGTGAGGTCACAACTTATTGTCACAATGGTCACAATATGGTCACAACTTTCCATTATCTTCAGATACAGTAACGCTAAAGAGATCTTCAAAGAAATTATATGAGTTTTTACCTCGGCTACCGCCGTAGGCTTGCGGCACGACAGCTGTGAAATGGTTGGAGCGTAAATACTAAAACTAAACCTTTTGGACAACGTAGAACTTCCGTTCTCACTGTGAGACTCGTCAACAAGATTATCGGGAGCAATATCGGCTCTGGGCACTTGCGGTGAAACACCTCAATCAGTATCACGATCCAGCGGCGTTTCATCGTCACGAAAGTAGCAACTGTAAATCATTGATCATTTTGCAGGTCCTCATTCAGTTTCATTAAAACTAGAACAAAATAAATAGAATATGTTGTGCACACCTCATGCAATGGCCGAACGCGCGTCACAAACGCTATTCGCTGCCAGTCTAGTGCCCTCGGTGGTATTGGAAGCATAGACATCACGAGAAATGAAACATCAGGTGCCTAATGAAAAGTTCTTTTAGGTGCTGGCACAGTTAGCGATGCAACAGTTCCAGTGTGGCAAAAAAAAAGAAGAAAAAAAGACACCCGCACTTCACATGTAAACAAAGCTGGCTACCCGGTGGCTATCACACAAGGTACTTGGTACGCACTATGGGTGTACTGCCCGTACTGGCCAGGCACCGGAGACGACATTTCACAAGTAAGTGACTTAGTTTTACAAATAAATGTGATTTATTAGTCCACGAGCGGGGCGACAAAACGTTGCTGTTGAAGCATGTGCGCGGCACTTTGTGACTCGTATCTCAAGATCTAAACGTTAAACTTTAAGCAGTACGTTATATCGATAGAGTCATTGTGATAGTCCAGACTTCCTGCAGTTCACGGTTATGGTCTGGGCACGCAGCAGGCGTTGAATTGCGCTTGTCAGGTGTGGGATCTACCGCTGAGTTTGTTCGTCACGGTATCGCCGATTGCTTGCCTGGATCAGCCTTGTCATCCCTGCCGTAATTCATGGCATAAATTGTTCAATGCAGGTTCCCTCACAGACGCCCAGAACTTTTAAAAAAATGTGGATGGTGAATGTCAGGCGAAAGGACTGGACGCCGTCGAGGACATCAGTGGTCTGCAGCAAACATTTTAAGACAGGTGCTTCGACAGAACGGGGCAGACCGTTCGTTTGAGGCCTGACGCTGTGCTCACCAAGTTCGACTTCCCAGAGCACCTCCAGAAAGTAATAATGCATGTGTCTTATGTAGAGGCCGGATTTATATGCACTAAAAGCATGAAAAATTCATTAAACTTGCTCAAAATATGTACCTCTAGAAATGCACTTGCATGCATTTAAAGCACGCAACGAATTCGCTGGGGCAACAGTATCTTACGTTACGCAGTGTACAAAAAGCATGCAGAGTTGAAAGTATGTTGCATGAAAATCTCGCCTCTATGAATCATGTTCCCTAGTTAAGAGTTTCAAGCAATGGTTGCTGATTGGAATCAGTACTGCATGAAGGGCACCTTAAAGCTGCAGCTAGTCCAATATATGAAAACACTTCTGAATTATGCATTCATATGCATTTAAAAGCCACTCCATATTGCATGGGACAACACTAAGATGGGCAAAAGCATATAAAAAAAAGTATTGCATGCAAATTTTGCCTAACTGACAAACTCATATTAGTGGGATATACAAACACAACAGCCACATGTTTTTTTTTTTGGTGCGTTCCAGTATGTTTACTCTACTTAGAGACAATAAATAATTTTTAAACCTCGAATGTCTACTCTTTATTATCTCTGCTTAAAATTGCGACAACATGTTTGAATGCAGCCAAAATGAAAAGCACGTGATCCGTCTGATCAAAGAAGTTTCCCAGTGCTACAGCAGGATCAGACTGTACCACCTTGCCAAGGAATATACAGAGAAGGTGACAGCCAGGCCTCATCTGCGAAAGAAATTGTCAAGGTTGATCGTATTCAACAACCAGTAATGCACTCTGCTCACTTACCTGATTGACTGCTTCAAACTTGCCTTTGCAACTGGACTTGTGATACTTCGGTGTTAGAGCTTTCACCACAAGACCTTGCTACTTAGCATTTTTATGACATATTCACTCTACCCCTAGTCATTTTGAACTGTCTTTACCGCCATTTACCTTCCTAGTGCACATTTTTCTAGTCGATATGTTTTTACCGTCATATATCCTTTATATCACATACTTAATCTCATTCTAGTCATTTGGAAGTGCTTTACTGCCGTTCGGCCTTTCATGTCGTATCTAGTCATATCTAAACTTCCTGTGCAAAGCATAATGTTTATGCCCAAGCATTCATAGGCATGTTAAGGTAGTTTCATAAACAAACGTGCCAAACATTGCTGAATGCCACGACTCAATTCTGAGAATACTGGTCCCTAGCATTCCACCCCCGAGCAGAAAGAAAATGGGAGAAACACAAGATGCAACGCAGCACATACTGATAGACCACAAAAGGACCGTAACACAACAAATGCAACGTAACACAACAAATGCAACATCAGACAAAACCAGCAAATCACGTAATAGAAGTTCAAAGTACAAAATTGGAACGACACACTCTCACACGAGTACAAAATAGACAGGAAATAACATGTACGTGACAGGATTTCACACAAAAAACGTAAGGAACCCAATCACGAGGGACTTCTGCAGCGACCCGTGGCAAAATTTTAGCGAAGCAGGAAGGGAAGCGCTCACAAACAGCAAAACATGTCACAGCTTACATGCATTCCTATAGGGGCGTGCGCCTGGAGTTTAGCGGAACGACGCCAGCGCCAATTTCTCCCGTCGTCGGAAGGCGAAACTACCGTCCCGTGTATGCCGGAGTGTGCTGCTGTTGTACGATAGACGCTGCCCTGGCTGCTGTCGTTTGTTCGATTTTTGCCGGGCCGGAATCATGGAAAGCGACCCTGAAAACGTGCCGCCCAAAAAGCGAAAAGCAGGTACTCTGTACTGCTGCGTAATCAACTGCCACAACAGTGTCAAGAATACACCGGTCACGTTTCCTGTTTTCCCCTGGAAACGATACGAGGCGGCACGAAAGGAAGCTTGGGTTAGAGCTGTTCGTCGAGAAAAGTAAGTATATACATGACAAAACATGTTCCTTATGCGAAAATTCCCATTTTAATGATATTTCTTTCATGAACGTACGTTACAGCGAGGATGGTTCACTGTGGCAACCAACTAAGAGTACAAAAATCTGCAGTGCTCACTTTGTGAATAACTGCGTTAGCAACATCGAGGGGAATCCTTCATACCTTCCCAATATCTTCCCTCACATCTACAGGAAGAAACAGCCTGATATCGAAAGGCACAACAGGTCACAGGCACACAGTAGGAAAATCACGCCCGGCTCTCCAGCGCCGCCTGCAGCTCGCTTTAAACAATATCCATACGTACCTCACGCACCTCAAGATGGACCTTTCACCCGAAAAGTGTGTCGAGCTCCCTTTCACGCGTAAAGCTATGGCCAATTTCCCTCTTTGGCTTGGTTTACAGAAGCTTGAACCGGTACGCCTTCACCGCTTCCTTGGCGTGGTAATGGACTCGGACTTGCGCTGGGCTCGGCACATTAAACACCTTGAAACTAAAGTGCAGCGATGGCTCCCCGCAATTCAACATCTTTCTGGCTCAGGATGGGGCTGTGATCAGCGTTCCCTGCTCGCGGTTCACGCGGCATTGGTGAGGGCAACTGTGCTTTACAGCCTTCCTATTCTGCACAGGATATCAACAACTTCATTAAATACCCTTCGGTCCCTGTTTGCTCGAAGCCTTCGTCGATGCCCCGGAGTTCCAAGAATGGCTGAAACACGGCAAGTACTGGCTGAAGCTGGTGAGCTCCCGATTGAAGTTCTCCGTGAACGGGAAACGGCTCGGCACTACCTCCGTTTGCGTGCTCACATTCCCCGCCACCCGCTACTCAGGAAAATTCGATACCGCCCTGAAAGCGACTTCTATCGAGTAGCGCAGAGGACACGCCAGACTCTCACTGGCTTCATAACTAAGGACACTATACCGCCGGAAGCCCCCTGGTCTCTACCGGTACCGCCCACTTTTGTACGCCTCCCAAACCTTCTGGAAAGAAGAGATCAGGTCCCCCCTCAAGTCCTCCGAGCCCATTTTCATGCTCTGGTAGACGAGAAGTTTTCTACGTTTACGGCAGCATATACTGATGGCGCATCCCGAAACAACAAGTCCGCCTCAGCCTTCGTCATTCCATCCGAAGGCGTCGTGCACGGAAGACGCCTTTCACATCCAACCTCCTCCACAGCTGCGGAACTCTATGCCATTCTTTTCTTTCTACAACACATCGCTGATTTTCCACCCCGGGAATGGGCAGTCTTTACAGACTCCAAATCTGCCCTTCAAGCAATTGAAAATTCCGGCATACGAGGCCCATCCGCACCCCTAGTAACAGACGTGTTAATGGCTTACCACACTATCTACGCCGCAGGCCACAGGCTAGTTCTCCAGTGGGTTCCAGCCCATTGTGGTGTCGTGGGGAACGAGCAGGCCGACAGCGCCGCAGAAGCAGCACTCTCGTATCGGAAACGGACCCGTATTGTTCTGCTGAGAGGGGACCGCCGTTCAATTCTGCGCCGCCTAGTGACACCCCTGGCTTCCCGCCAACGGACAACCGACATTCTTCCCCCCTCTATGTTGATCCCACAGAGTTGATCCCACGCTCGCTTTCCGCATGCCACGAAACACCTTTCGCCAAGATGCTGCATTAATCCACCGAATGCGCCTCGATGTGGCCATGTGGCCTTTACAGCTCAGTGGCGTTACCGCTTGAGACAAGTTGACTCTTCCACCTGCTGCCACTGTGGTGCTCTTGATGATCTGGAGCACATTCTTCTTCATTGCCCTCACTACGAACCTTCCCGAACCACACTCTCCGAGTCTCTTCGTCAGCTGGACTCTCGCCCTTTCTCCCTATCGAAATTGCTTGGTCCCTGGCCCAATCCAGCCCAGCAACGCTCTGCGCTCAAAGCTCTTCTGACATTTCTGGACACCATCGGACTTCGATCGTTATTGTGAAGGGGCTCGTTATTTTATTCCCCCCATTCCATCCAGCAATGGGGTAGAGTATCGCCTGTGGCGATGAAACTCCCCACTCTCCAAGGTCGAAAATAAAGTTGTTGTTGTTGGCACAACAGGTAAGGCTATGCAGTGACTGCAACAAGTTTGAAAGCAGTTACAGTTTCGAGCCCGTCTAGTTTTCTCAGAGGCCGTCAGAAATTACAGGTGGCTCCGACGAAAGAACAACGTTCCGCATTGCGATGTGCAGCAATGCAGTGAGGAGATTGAGGATGTGGACAACCAGGAGGCTCTGTTACCCGAAGTACAAACTACAGAATCGAGCTGTGACAGACACATTGATATTCTTGCAGCTGTTGCTTCGGATGCCCCACGGCAGTGGATGGCCCTTCGGCCCCACAGTGTTGGCACGAGACTGTCCTTTTAACCACTGAAGTCAGTAACACACCTTTGGCTTCCACTTGAGCATCATTTATTCAGTTGTTAGAACATTGCTACAGAATAAAGCAAATGTTGATATTCAGATAATATAAGCCACAAGTTTATTCGGTCTCACTGAGCTCATTGAGGAGATATGTAAAGTAAAAATACTCTAGCTTTGGGATTAATTCTGAAAGAAACGAGTCATCCCGAGTGACTACCACAGTCTGTGTCTCCTTTGGACTGTAGACAAACAAAACACCCCTGGACAGGTTGAGAACATATAACTGGACTTGGATTTGAGTGTAGTAGCAATGTTGTTTCCTTAGTGATACCTGTCCATCACACAGCTCTAGATATTCTACCAAACATCGTGCACCATCTTCAAAAATAACGCTCCTGTGAAGTGTGCTTCCACGTTCTCCACCTTGCCGAATCCACAAAATAGACGCAACATTGCCATAGCTAGGAAAGCACGGCGGCACAACGCAGAAGTAGCCGTTCACTTGATTTCGCTGGAAACAGCTGCGCCTATGGCCTGGCTGGCGCGAGACGGTAATTACTCCGCCACCGCGAGTGGCGCTGTACGCAGTGAACTTGCACGCCACCTGGCCAGCCGCCGGCTCTAAAGCGAAACGCACCGCCTCCAAAATATTATCGCCACCGGCGCGCGTACTCGGAAGATCTCTGATTGGCTGCGCAATATATGTATAAATATTTGGATGCTCATTGGTCTAAAAAACTGGCGTCAGTTTTCTTCGCGCTGATTGGGCGAGAGTCATTTGACTGAGGAGCGAGCATCCGAACGCGCGAACCGCTCAACGGAAGCAGTCGAACGGAGGAGAAAGAAAAACGACAGAGTAGCAAGCCACTTGACTGTGGCTGACAACTCTTACCCCCTACAAAGAAGAAGAAGACAGAGGAGACATGTCTGTCCGGCCACGCGTGTTCTCTCGGACTGCAACCGTTGTGCACGCAGGCGCTAGGGAGTAGTTTGAGGGTTTTGAATGTTTTAGATTTAGATTGTGGCGAACTGCTAATGTGAGAACGGAATGGCACATCCACCTCATCATCACAACACCGGGAAGACGAACATGACATGGAATCCCTGCACCTCCAAAGGACGCAGAAATCGTCAGAGAGGAAGTCTGCACTCTTGCCGACGTACTGCAGGTGAACGGGAAGACAAGTTTGATTACTTTTTTGTGACTGACAGAAGTAATGCAGGTTTATCACGTTAAGTGTATTACGTACAACATTTACGAGTCACTCGGTACGTTAGCGGCGTTTCATTGTGCAGTGCATTGCCGTAACTTGTACGTTTCTGATATGCCGTTAATCAAATTATGTGTGGTTATGCTAGTTGCCCCTCATGCGCGTCGCAGCCGTTCATTCACTGTGATCTACGAACATTCGTGACAAATGCCTTGGTGTTCAAATACGAAATCATGATCGATAGCCTGTCATAGAAGTGATTTTCGTGCAGAGTTACGGATCATCAATATATTTTTTGTTTTGTTTTAGTTCTCCCGCAGCCATCGGCAACAACGACGCACATAGCTCAGCATTGGCTTTTGAACTGCCCTTCGATGTCGAAGCACCTAAAGCTCCAGTGAAGCCTGTTACAAGACGTAAAAAGATATGTACTGTAGCTTTTTTGAGGCAGTTCCCGAGGACAAATAAAGTTGATTTGTCACACACCATCGGCTTTTTGATTGTCTGCTTTGGGACAGCATGATCGTTGCTCTACAGGACAGCAAGCGCCGAAGACAAACGAACGAGGCTGGGGGGGGGTAGGGGGGACGAGAGGAGAGACGAAAAACCCGAGGAGAGAAGGGGAAGGAGGTTGGGAAAGGAGGTCAGTCTGCGCATGTGCACTGGGCCCCAGCTTTTTTCCCGCGCTGGCCAGCGGAGACGCTGTGAGTGGATCCTGGGGATCACGTGGTTTGGGCGCCCGCCATTTTCCCTGGACCATTGCGTAAACGGCAGCTTCCGGCGGATGCCCTGGCCGCTGCGCCGCGCCATGTTCAGTGCTACAGCGACCTCTGCCGACTTTCTCCGCTCCTCCATTTTGGACTGTTGGGGATGCGTGGTCGTCTGCCTCTTACTTGGGCTGTTTACGCTTCGCTCGTTATTTTTATTTTCACCTCGTTGTTTCCGTTTATCTTTACGTCTTCTTATTACTTTGTCGTTACTTTTGCGAGGTGCAGTGCTTACCGCAAAGTATTGTTGCTGTTTGAAAATATTTACGTCGTGATGGCTCCGGCCTCGCGGGAGCCGTCGACTACAAAGACGAAGCAGGCGAAGACCCCGCTAATGATAGAAGGTGAGTGGCTTGCGCTCTTTATAAATGCAGTCGTGTGTTTTTATCAGGGAAATGATATCTCCACGGAATCTGACGCACAGTTGTAGTTGCGCTACAAGGTTCAACTTCTAATTCTAGATGGCCGGTACTACCCTCATCCCGACGATCTTGACAGCTGGAGCGACGTTATGAAGTTTTGGCCGGGAGTCACCTCAGGAGACATCGTTTACTACCCTCCTTCTCAACTCAAAAGCTTGTGACTTGAAAGACGTGAAGGCCTACAAAAGCCTGGAGTCATATAATTACCTACAGTACGGGTGGGTTGGAAAACTGTTGGTCCACAAAGTAGACAACGAAATAGTGTATGTTAAAGGTGAGGTGAGACCATCGCAAGCTGTTCACAACAGACCCCATTCTGTGTGGATATGTGCGAAGTACAGTGGCACAGTTCTGACTGCTGGCTGTACCTGCATGGCAGGGAAAGCCAGAGTATGCAGCCACGATGGGGCAGTCCTCTGGAAGATAGACCTGGCAGTTTGCAATGGATTGACTGGCATTTCCTGCACGGCCACAGTAATGCAGTGGGACAGGGGAACGAAGCGAAACGTGGAACCGGCTGTGCTAGGGGACATCTCATTCAAGATGCAGAGGCGGATACTTGACCCTGATGTGAAAGGGAAAAAAGAGCAGCATTACCAAGTGACCCCCCCTATGGATGACAAAACCTTCAAGGAGTTCATCACGTCATCACCCTTGTCACCTCTCTTCAACGTTAAAGGTATTTTGGTCTATTTTGTGTACTAGAGTGCGTGTACAGTAGCATTCCCAAAACTAACAGCACCAGACATGCTCATTTCAGTTACTCGTGAAGTTCAGTTGTTATTTCTAAAAAGCTCGGTGTTGTCATGTCACAGGATTTACAGCTGTCCGACATTGTGCTCAAACTTTTCTTTTTCATATAGGAACACTTCTGAACGACACTTTCTACCCTCGTCCACGGAATCAAGAGCGACGAAATATGAAAGGTGTTGCGTCACCACTGATGGGACATAGGCCCTTATGCCCAGGTAACCATGCAAGCCATGATGCGGAATATGAGCTGCCGCACAGTTGCTCGCCATGTGACACGTTTTATGAGAACTACGTTGTGCTATCGCCTACTGCAATATCCACGCTTGAATACCATACACGAGGCCAGGACAGTGAACTGTGGCACGCAGCACGTCGCTTGAGGCTCACAGCATCGAACGTCAAGAAGGTGCCAAAAAGAGAGACAACACCATACGATAAGGCGGCAAAGGGTATTGCCATGCCGTCATTCCTGGGGAATGCAGCTACGAAACATGGCAGAGCGTGTGAAAATACAGCCCGTGAACGGTTTATGGCTAGGACTGGGCTCCACGTTGTGAAGTGTGGAATTTTCGTGAACGAAGATTACCCATGGCTTGCCACCTCTCCCGACGGCATAATTGAATCTAAGGACGCTCTACGCTGTCCTCGAGATCAAGTGCCCTCATGTCGAAAACTGCAAGGAAATGATAGGGAAAGGCAAATACGATGTGAGACTCATTGACGAGAATTATGTTCTTTCGAAAAATTGACCTAATGTGTACTTCATGCAGGTGCAATTCCAGATGCTGTGCACTGGAAGACGACGGTGTTATTTCTATGTGGTCTGTTGCCACAAGTGGTGATGTGACTGATATAATTCTTGAAGCGCCATTTGACCCATCGTTCTTGGCTACCAATTTTACTTTTGTGTGCTGCCGCCAATGCTTGTAGAGCACCACAGAAATGAACAAAAAGAACTTAATGTAACATACTGTAATACATGAAGCTGTAATTAAAACATTGATCTTAGTCTTGTGAAAGTCGCAACATGTAGGCCATCATTTGAACCCCCATTACGTCAACTCACACTTCTCTCCATATGTCATGCATGATTTATTGAAAAATGCTCAACACACAACATTTACCACCAATGCTGTCCTGTGAGCTTCACTGATCAGGGGTGGCTTTAAGTTACAGAGCCCAGCACATACAAAAATTATGTTACTGATAACCTTCTTAGATGCAATGGGTAAGGCCTGTTTCAATATGCGATAGGTCTTTATCCTGTTGATCGCTCTTTCAACGTGGATCCGTACAGCAGCTATCTGTCTTGTCTGGGTCACTTCTGCCTGTGTTAATTGAGACTTACCTGCAAAACAAAATTGCGGTTAAATGCATGGCTGCTTTTGAGCTAGGGCACTTACCTCTTGTGAACGCTGGGGTGTTAAGTTGAATCCCCTGCACTTGCAGTTCGTGGTCCAGAGTGAAGCCTCTATCTGCCATGATTTCATCCCCAGACATGAAAAGGTCACAGATGCTACAATCTTTTGTGATAAGTTTATCAGATGCACGCCCACCATAAGCTTTTGAAACAAATATTATGAAGCCATTCGGGGCAATTGCCACCAGAAACTTCACTGTATTGTTAGCTTTGTAGTTACTGTAGGTCTGTGCTCTAGGCATGAGCTTCCTTGGGCGTTGTAGCACGACTTCAGTACAGTCAAGAATGCATGTGGTGCAGGAATATCCATTCTGAATGAATGAGTCGGGCATGGTATTGCGAATGTAGCTTCGTGGTAGCCAGGTAACAACTTGCTTCATGATTTCAGAGAGAATTCCAAGTATATAAATAAAGTATAGTTCCCCACACTTGAAACTGACATACGAAAAATTCTTGCAAGATGTCCGTAGAGGAGCCCCAGACGCAGTCGCATAAGGCACAGCAAGAGCTGGTCCTCGCGTGGCAGAAAGCTCGGCTTCTGTGCAAGCAATGTTACTGCTTCTACCAACTGACTAAACACTGGCTGTGACACCCCTGTGTAGAACATAATGTCATCAGCAGAGAGTGTGCTGGCAAATGATATGCGGTGCGGTTCAGTAGCAGGAATTTGCGTATAACAGTGATCCTCATAGAGTTTCCGCTTCCCATTGCGTTCCCTGGTCATGTGTTTGTCCTGCTACCGTGCTGGTGCCAGTTGTCGGGGTCCCCTGAAATTCAAAGCAAAATGGCGTTTAAAGAGAAATGTGCGGCAAGCTTATTATTTGACTCATAGAATTGTTGCTCTACTTACGGCATCCACTCTTTCCTCAACAGCAAGCCCGCCTCTGGCAGATGTCTGAGTTGCCTGCAAAAGAGCAATGTTAGCCAAGTTCCTTTGTGAAGAAGCCTATTCTTCGTCAGGATATAAATATCACGAGCTGCCATCTTTAGAGTAGTAGCAATGCTTTCAGCCATATTTTGTTTCGTACTTACTGCATCCACTCGTTGCGGTTGTGCATGTTCGGCATCCTGGGAGCCCATCACAAGAATGTGTGCTGATGATAATGGTGAACGAAGCTCTATGCTACTACTCTCAAAGCAAATGTCACTGCCCTGTATGGAAGAAGTACACAGTGCACATTCCACAAGCACACTGTCACTGTGCATCAGACACATCATCAGGTGCACTTATTTCTGAGAAATTTTACTTACACAATTTGTGTTTTGCAGTTCACACTTTCTCTGGGAAACTACTGCACATTCCCATAAAGTAATATAAGAGCATGTGTACCTCAAGAAATGCAGCATCACTGAGGAACTGTGACACCGCAACTTCCTCTGTGTTACATTGTTCCTTAGTGGCACTTTTACGAGGCTCATTCCTCAACATCTTCTCTTGCATGCTTTGCGCCGAACTTGGGCTCGTTGACAGTAGCTCCGGTTGGCTCTCATTCGTTCTCTAAAAAAACAGAATGCCTGATTATCAACGTCATTACTCGCCTATAGGTACCGCGCACCTTCCTCTTCGGCGTTCCATGGGTATGCTTTACGATACGCCGACGACCTTTTAGTACCTGCAAAGTATGAATTCTGTAGACGCGTACTAATCCCCCTGCCCCCACTCCTTCCTGCTGTCCTCTCTCCATCTGTTCACATCTGTACGCCGCTCATAGCCACAGTTGCTTCGCGGCGCTAACACGCAATAAAAAACAAAAAACAAAACAAAGGAAATGGCCCTTAGCCACACAGGGCGATGGGCCAGGAGTATGAGAGGGGAGTATAGCTCCAGGGGGACGGGCGGGCATTGTAGGGACGGGGACGGTGGTGGGGGTTAGGTGGTCAGTCTACTCAGGCCGGGTGACTCAAAAGCGGCCGCAAGTAGCTAAGAAGGCAACGACGCTGGACGCCACTTCGGGGATCCATTTCTCCGTGTGTGAGGCTCCGAAGGAGAGTAAGGACGATAAGGATAGAGGGATATGCCTTGTCTGGCAAAGGGCAGGGTGAAATGGTTGCGGCGGGGCCTGTCGTACAGGCGACAGTGCAGCAGCAGATGCTCAGTGGTCTCGTCCTGCCCGCAGTGAGGGCACGGTGGCGATGGATTGGTACCCGCGCGGTGAAGGTAAAAGTTTAGAGGCAAAGCGTGGCATCGAAGGCGTGTCAGCAGGACTTCAACACGGCACGAAGGGCAGCGGTCAGTGTGCCACGCGGAGGAAAGGTGATCGTAACGGGAGTCAGGCGAGCGGCGTCCAGACAGCTCTAGCAGCCTCCTATGTCTGGCCCGCGTTACTGCGGGCAATGGAGGTAAGAGGTCAATGAATGGCCCAGCGAGGGATGCCTTGGCCAGGTTATCAGCCAACTCGTTGATAGAGAGGCCACGGTGTCCTGGAATCCACGTCAAGACGACTTCCGTGATATGACTCGGAGTAAGGGACAGGAAGGTCTTCCAGGCGTCGGCAGAGGGGTCCGACAGAGCTGCGATGACAGACAGTGAGTCTGACAGGAGCAGAACCTTGCAGAATTGAGGAGGGACAATGCGGAGAGCCGGTATCATGGCGAGGAGCTCGCTCTCAAGTACTGGAGTGAAGTCCGGGAGGCGAATCGGGAAGTGCGCATCCAGCTGCGGGAAGACAATTCCCAGCAGCCGCCAGCCCGGCGGACACGGAAGCATCTTTGGCAACAACCAGGTGAGACTGGAACCGACTGACGTGGTCCGTGAGGAGGGCCTCGAGCCTGGCCGGTGGAGCTAGGACACGTCCAGGGAGGAAGGCTTCGGCGATCAGCAGAGACAGGTCCCTCAGCGGGCAGGTGGGTGGGGCCAGATCAGACAACGGTATCTTCAGGGGTGCCAAAAAGGAGTCGACGAATACAAGTTGGGGGTGTTGGACCTGCGCCACCGCCGAGAGACCCACCGAGTCACGTTCCTGAGGGACTCATTGTGTCACCGCCAGTGGGCTCTGGCAGAGGGAAAGGAAGCAGTTCACTGACAGCAGGCGAAACCGGGTCTTGAGGGGAGGGATACGAGCTTTCCAGCGCAAGCTCAGGCGCAAGGCTTTCCTCTCGATAACAAAGAGCCTGTTTAGGCGATAGTCCGGGAGGTGGGAGAACAGAACGCACCCGAACTCCAGAATGGGCCGCACATAACACTTGTAAAGGAAGAGTAAGGCGGTCCGCCGCATACCAATGCGGGGGCTGGAGCAACGATGGAGGATGCTAGTTGCCTTTGTAGCTTTTTGGCTCACTACCTCAATGTGATGGTCCCAGTGGAGCTTGTCGTCGTACCAGACGCCCAAATACTTCAGCAGGTTTGTCTGCAGGATAGGCCCTGTGCCAATTTTCAGGTCGATGGTTAGGACCCCCACAGGTTGGCTGCTGGGTTGGAATAAGATCACTGCGGATTTCTGGGCGTTCAAGGAGAGGTGAGCGGAGCGCATCCAGGCGGATAGAGCAGAGAGCACCTCGTACAGCGCATGGAGAGAGGTGGAAGAGGCGAAGAAGGCAATATCATCCGCATAAGTCATGGTAAGAATGTCAGGCTTCAGAGGCAGGGAGCTCATCAATATGTTATACCCCTGTCACACGGGCATTTTCGATCCTGCTCGACCGAACCTGCTTCAACCCAATGCAGATCGGATGGTGCTACACGGCCGCTTCCAAGCAGGATCGAACTTTGATCCTGCTTGACTCAAGACAGTTGCCATAACAGGATTGAGAATTTTTCAAGACGGCTCGACGACCGCCATTTGCATCCTCGACCCCGGTAAACTGTCATAACTTAAGACTGACATGCGCGCGAAGCTACAAATGATGCTTACATCGGTATACGATAAATTACCACTAATATCGCTGTTATATAGGAAACGCGAAATTAATGAGTTCCGTTTATTCATTTGCACAGGTCAACCATTCAATGCGCATTGAAAGTGGCCGTGTAGCAGCGTCAAAACTCGAGCGTGCTCGGGAAGTTCGATGCAGATCGGATTCGAGAAGGATCGAAATGCCCGTGTGACAGGGGTATTAAACAGCGAAGGGGACAAGACAGACCCCTGAGGGAGACCCCTGAGCTGAGTGTGCGACGAAGATGTAAAACGGCCATCAGGGTGTAGCCGCACCACTACCGCCATCGACAGCGCACCCGGAATCGCGGCGCGCGATATTAAACTGCAGCCCTGCCAGTTCGGCTCTGGCTACCAACCAGAACGGTTGTGTCCGTGATTATTCTAGTTGAGCCAACATCTGGTGACCCGACGTTCCATTTACCTCGCCCTTCTACGGTGATGTCTCACCCTTCAGTTCCGCTAGTAGCGCAATCTCAGCTCACTGCAGTTGCTGTCAAGCTGCCTCCTTTCTGGGACAGGAACCCGGCAGTCTGGTTTGCCCAAGCTGAAGCCCAGTTTCACTTGTCAGCGTTACATCCCAGCTGACTAGGTTCTACCACGTAATTTCCGCCCTGTCCGCCACCACCGCCGCCGACGAGGTTCATGATCTCATAACCACCCCGCCTCCGGAAAATCCATACGATCAACTCAAGTCAGCCTTGCTGAAACGCACATCGTCTTCCGACTGCGACCGACTACACCAGCTTCTCTCCGCCGAAGAACTAGGCGAGCGGCGCCCCACCCAGCTACTTCGGCGCATGAAACAGCTCCCCGGAAGCAATGCGCCCGGCAGCACTGGCGACTTATCTTCCACCAGCGATAGATTTCTTCGGCAGCTCTTTCTCCAGCGCCTTCCCCGCCACGTACAGATGGTGTTAGCTACTGCGGCGAACCTCAGCTTGGACGAGTTGGCTGCGCTTGCCGATGCGGTCATGGAGGTAGCGTCTGCCTCTCCACAAGTTGACGTCATTGAGCGACCAGCACTGCTGCCTTCCCTGTCCGACATTCCTCGACAATCACTAGCTCCGCGAATTGACGAGCATGGTATTACGCAGCACCTCAACCACCTTACCCAACTCGTCGCGGACCTTGCCTTTCGTTCCCGCTCCCCTCGCCACTCGCGATCACCCAGCAACAATACCGACGGGGTTTGCTGGTACCATCGCCGCTTCGGCGAAGACGCCTTCCACTGTCTTCAGCCATGTACCTGAACCACGTCCTCGGGAAACTCCCCGGCCCACCACTAGTGGCGGCTGGTGGACACGGCCTCGAAAACAGCCGCCTCTTTTACATTGTTGACCATTGTTGATCAGGAACCGCATCTGGGATGCGGTTCCTGATCGACACAGGTGCCGAGGTCAGCGTCATCCCCGCTCCCCGTTCTTACCGCGGATCTCGAGAGCACTGTTTCACCCTCAAAGCCGCCAACGCGTCAGCAATCCCAGTCTACGGCCAACAGTCACTTACTCTAAACATCGGCCTCCGGCGAGATTTCCGCTGGCTTTTCCTTGAGGCCGACGTTACCCAGGCCACCCTCGGTGCTGACTTTTTGTGGCACTACAAAATCCTTGTTGATGTGTCCCGGAAGCGCCTCATAGACAGCACCACATCTCTCACTGTCGACGCTCTTCAGCTACCTGCTCCTCTATCGCACCTGCTGTCATTCACTGCCCCCGACTCTTCTCCAGTGTCCATCCTTCAGGGGTACCTGCTCTTTCTCGCCCACCTGACTGGACGAAACCGGCGCAGCATGAAGTCGTGCACCATGTGATCACCCAGGGCCCACCTGTTCATTTCCGCCCACGCCGACTCGCACCCGAGAAGTACAAGGTAGCCAAAGCGGAGTTTGATCACATGCTTCAACTCGGCATCATCCGCCCTTCCTCGAGTACATGGGCGTCGCCGATCCACATGGTGCCGAAGAAGACAGGAGGCTGGCGACCATGTGGAGAGTATCGTGCTCTCAACCGTGCCACAGTCCCCGATAGATATCCCATTCCTCACATCTTGGATTTTGCAGCGAACATGGAAGGCGTCACCACCTTCTCTAAGATCGATTTGGTACGGGCCTATCATCAGATCCTGATGGCGGAAGAGGACATCGCTAAAACAGCCATCACAACACCATTCGGTTTGTTCGAGTTCCTGAGAATGCCATTCGGCCTACGTAATTCGGCACAGACCTTCCAAAGATTCATCGATAACATCATTCGAGGCCTTCCTTTCGTCTACGCCTACATCGATGATCTCCTAGTGGCAAGCTCTTCACCCGATGAGCACGAAAAACACCTTCACGCCCTCTTCACCCGTCTTCAAGAGAACGGCATTGTGATTAACGCTGCCAAGAGCGAATTCGGCGTCCAAGAACTAGACTTCCTCGGCCATCGGATCAACAGCCAAGCATACTGCCTTTACATTCTAAAGTTACCGCCGTACGGGAGTTTCCACAGCCCTCTTCTCTCACCAAACTCCGATAATTCCTCGGGCTGGTAAATTTCTACCGCCGTTTCGTCCCATCGTGCGCCGCTCTGCTTCACCCTTTGGAGGCCCTGCTCTCCACCTCTAAACGCTCTTCCGCAGTGCTTCAGTGGACTCCCGACGCCTCAGCAGCCTTCCAGTCCATCAAAGAAGCTATTGCCTCCGCCACGCTCTTGACCACCCGCGGCATGATGCACCCACATGCATGACGGTGGATGCCTCCAGCGTTGCAGTCGGCACCGTACTCCAACAGCAAGTTTCAGAGTCCTGGCACCCACTTGCATTCTTCTCCCGGAAACTCAAACCTCAAGAAACTCGCTACAGCACATTCGGCCGAGAGTTACTTGCCATCTACCTCGCAATCAAACATTTTCGCCATGTTCTTGAAGGCCACCCATTTACAGTCTTCACGGATCATAAGCCCCTGACGTACGCCATGTCGTCCTCTGGTTCTGGGTACACCCCTAGTGAAGTCCGGCATCTCTCCTTCATATCAGAGTTTACCACCGACATCCAGCATATCAGCGGCGCCGCAAACACTGTTGCTGACGCCCTCAGTCGCCTGAGCTCGCTCACGCAAGCCGAGCGCACTTGAACCACTCTCGCTCGACACCCTGGCTCAGGCACAGCTTGTTGACCCTGAACTCGCCGCCTTTCGCGCTTCAACCTCAACATCCTTGAAGATCGAGGACGTCCACCTCTCTGGCACCACGACGGCTGTCGCCTGCGACACGTCCCAGGGCCGCCCTCGTCCTTTTGTCCTCGTTCCCCTTCGGCGTGCAGTCTTCGCCTCGTTCCATCGCCTTTGCCATCCAGGCATCCTCACTACTCAGCGGCTCATTACCCAATGTTATGTCTGGCTCTACATGAAGAGGGACATCAAACGCTGGGTCCAGACCTGCCAGTGGAACAAGGTCCATCGTCACACTCGCCTGGCTCCTTCTGCTTTTCCACTCCCGTCGAGCCGCTTCGACCTCATACTGCATGCTGCCGGTCGGAGCTCCGTGCCGTAGTACGATGTTCTCGATGAAGAACTTCGCCACTTCTGGTGCTGTGCCCTGTGGAAGTGCCTTAGTCTCAGCATAGCGTGTCAGGTAGTCGGTGGCGACGATTATCCAACGATTTCTGGAAGACGAACGGGGGAAGGGCCCGAGTAGATCCATCCCAATCTGCTCGAACGGCGCCGACGGCGGTGCGATTGGCTGAAGGTATCCAGAAGGTCGTACCGGCGGCGTTTTTCGTCGTTGGCATTCCCAGCACGTCCTTACGTAGTGGTGTACGGTCTTGGCCAGTTTTGGCCAGTACTACTTTTCCCTTATACGGGCCAGTGTCCGGCTGTGATCCCAAATGACCTGATGACGGTTCGTCGTGGCAGGATTCAAGAATCTCGGTGCGCATGTCCCCAGGCACAACGAGAAGCCACGTAGCGCCTTGTGGTGCGTGGTTTTCTTTGTAGAGAACACCATTACGTAGGGAAAAACTACTCCTGTACTCGGAGGCTCCATCTCGCTAGGCGTCCTGAGGGGTCCCTTAAACCAGCCAGCCAGCACAGAGAATGGTTGTCTGTTACCACCTTGAACGGCCGTCCGTACAGGTAGGGGCGCAACTTTATGATGGCCCATATGAGTGCAAGGCACTCTTTTTTGGTCGTCGAATAGTTCTTCTCTGCCTTGGTTAGCGTTCTGCTTGCGTAAGCGATGACACGTTCGACGCCGTCGTGAAGTTGAACGAGCACGGCTCCTAGACCATCGTTGCTTGCGTCGGTGTGTATTTCTGTTTCGGCGTTTGGATCGAAGTGGGCAAGCACGGGTGCGGTCTGTAGACGCGTCTTCAATTCATCAAACGCCTGTTGCTGGGCTTCACTCCTGATAAACGTGGATCCGTCCTTCGTGAGGGCATTCAGGGGTGACGCAAGTCTTGAAAAGTTCGGAATCAACCGTCGGTAGTAGGCGCAAAGGCCAAGAAAGCGTCTTTCACGTTAGTAGGAACACGGTAATTTGCCATGGCCGCCGTCTTCTCGGGGTCGGGGCGTACGCCGTCGCTGCTCACGAGATGGCCGAGAAATCTGAGTTCCTCGTAGCCGAATCGACACTTCTGAGGCTTCAACGTCAGCCCTGCAGTTCTGATAGCCTCGAGGACTTGCTTTAGCCGTTCAACATGTTCTTCGAATGTTCTTGCGAAGACGACAACATCGTCGAGGTACGCCAGGCAGGTTTGCCACTTCAACCCGGCGAGAACTGTATCCATAACACGCTGGAACGTCGCTGGTGCTGTGCAAAGGCCGAAAGGCATAACCTTGAATTCGTAAAGTCCATCCGGAGTGACGAAGGTAGTCTTCTCACGGTCCCGTTCGTCGACTTCAATTTACCAGTGGGGTACTGGTAAATTGAAGTCGAGGTCCATGTCTTGAGGTCCATGGAAGAGAAAAATTTTGCGTTTTGAAGGCGATCGAGCGTGTCGTCGATGCGCGGTAACGGGTAGACGTCCTTCTTCGTTATGTCATTGAGTTTCCGGTAGTCGACGCAGAACCTGAGTGTTCCGTCCTTCTTCTTCACTAGTACCACCGGCGAAGCCCACGGACTGGTCGACGGCTCGATAATGTCATCTATTAGCATCTCTTCTACTTGCGTTCGGATCGTTTCTCGCTCTTTGCAGGAGACCCGGTACGGCATGCGGTGAATTGGACGGGCCTTTTCGTCGACGATGATGCGGTGCTTCGCAATGGGCGTTTGTCTTACTTTCGACGATGCAGCGAAGCAGTCACTGAAATCGTTGAGCATCTGGAGAAGGGTTTGCTTTTGAGTTGTATTGAGTTGAGGGTTTATGTCGAAATGTTCGGCCTCGTGCTCCGTGGTGACCGCGATGCGAGCAGTGTCCATCAGGCATACATCCGTGGTGGAGTATTGGTCTACGATGACGGCTATCTTCGTGCCGTTCGCTAGGTGTTGTGGCTCCGGGCGAAAATTTGTGACCAGGAGTTCAAATATTCCGCTTCTTACGGGCACAATTCCTCTTGCTATCCCAATTCCTCGTTCGAGGAGAGGTTGCGTGTTGCCTTCAGCCAACAAACAGCCAGTCGGTTCTCTCTCGCACGTAGCGGTCACAAGGACTCACGACAAGGGAGGCAGGTTGACGTGCTGAGTCGTCACGGCGGTTACGTCCGTGTTTGCGCGTTTCTCCGGGGTTATTCGTGCCCACCACTTGTCTTCTGCTGTTTCCGGCGTTTTAAAAAGAGATAACTCAATTTGTGAAGTCGATGATTGCTTCGTTTTCGACTAGAAAGTCCATTCAGAGTATTACATCCCGTGGGGAGTTCGGCAAGACGGCAAAGCTGACGACGTACTGGATGTCGCGCACTTGTATGACTGCCGTGCATCCGCAAGTCGGTGTTGCGACGTGTCCACCAGCAGTGCCGATGTTAGGCTCATCCCACTTCGTTTGCACCTTGCGAAGCTTCTTAGCCAACCTACCACTTATAACAGAGTCGTCGGCTCCGGTATCGATTAACGCAATCATCTCATGGCCGTCGATGAGTATTTTCAGGTTATTGGTAATTTTTCGAGCGTCGTGTTGGTGCTGCGTTGCTGTTCGTCGAGTTGGAGGAATTGTAACTTCTCGTCGGTCCGCAGCTTCACCTCCCGGAGCTGCAGTCTTCAGTTTTCCCGGTTAGGGTGGCGCCACACAGGTCGTCTTGCCGGTGACGGTGAACGTGCTCTTCCTGGCGACCTGCTGCGGTGGGGGACGCTCGGGGACAGGTCGCGTCGCGAGCCAGCAGAAGCATTCTGCTGCCGTAGATAGTCTCCAATTGCGGCGGGGCGACTACCGCGCTGGGGGCGGGGGGCGTCGGGTGAAAAACCGGGAAGGCCAAGTCGTCGGTAGGGACATCGGCGATAGACGTGGCTGGCCTCTCCGCAGTGGTAGCAGAGCGGTCTGAAGTCGGGAGTCCGCCAAACGTCCGTTTTGCGAAATGGCTGAGAGTGTGGCGGGACGCTCAGAGTAGGTTGGACAGGCCGAGGAGGCGTCCAACGGTTTTCGTAGTACGACGGACGAGTAGGTGGCACCTGTCTCACAGCGGCGGCGTAGGTTGGTCTCGGTACTTCGGCGTCGGGGTTGGCGGTGGGCGATGTCTGGATTGCCTGCTGAACCTCGTCCTTGATGATCGCACCGATCGAAGACAAAGGGTCTTGAGCCTTCTCAGGACAGAGGAGAGCTCGTACTTCTTCGCGTACCACCTCTCGAATCAGCTGTCTGAGCGATCCGACGTCGAGGCCAGCCGTCGTGGAGAAAGCCTCGTAGCCCTGGTGTCGTTCGTTGACGGTAGCGCGCGAGAGAGCAGGGTCCTCTCAATGCGGACGGCTTCGTCCAGAAAAGCGTCGGTCGTGACGGGTGGATCCCGGGACAGGGCGCGAAAAATTTCTTCTTTTACGCCCCTCATGAGTCGCTGAACCCTCTCCTCGGATGCTTTGGGGTCAGCTCGCCGGAAGAGCCGCAACACATCTTCGACGAAGCCTGTAACGCTTTCGTTTGGCAGCTGGATCCGTCTCTGGAGCAGATGTTCAGCGCGTTCAGCTCGTTGTTGAAAAGCGAACGCCTCGCGGAGTTTGCGTTTGAAGACGTCCCAGGACGTGAGCGAAGTCTCCCGGTTCTCAAACCATGTCTTCGCGGTGCCTTCCAGGGAGAAATAGACGTTCGAGCTTCTGGTCGTCACTCCAGTTGTTGAACTTGGCGATCCGCTCATAGTGGTCGACCCAATCGTCCACGTCGTCGTAATACTCCCCACTGAATGTCTTCGGCGACCGTGCAGGGGCTATGGGCGTGGCAACAGGTTGCGCCACTTGGGTACTGGTCTCCGCAGTCATCATCTTCATGCGTTTAGGGGGTTCTAATGGACCGAATTCTGCAGGCAGACCAAGCTGTCTTCTGCTTTGTCGCAGTTGGTCTTCCAGGCCGTTGGACAAGGAATGCCCTGCACCTCCACCAGAAATGTCACGAAGCGAAATGGGTCGGCGAGTCTTCGAATAAACAGCGAACGGTTTATTAGACTACTTGATAGCAAAACACAAGAGTGATAGCTCTCTGAACACAACTGAGTCCAAAGAATGAATGCTCCAGCTTGGAGCGCACAACCATTTAAACGTCGCGCCGAAAAGGCTAGAAACAGCACGTGCGTTTGCCAGAGAGCAGGCGATGTGTCTAGAAGCTTCTTGCTTCTTCTTCAGCATGCGCCGGGATGAGATGTACCGTTTCGTGCCTGACCTGGAAGTTTCGCGATGATGATTCGTGGCAATACATATAGACCTTGTTGGCCCCCTACCATTGGCCAGCGGTTTCCGGTGCGTTCTCACCATCGTCGACCGATATACGCGCTGGCCGGAAGCCGTCCCCATCACCGATGCTAACACCCCCACCATCGCCCAAGCGCTCATCAGTGCGTGGATATCACGCTTCGGGGTACCCTCTGTCATCACCACTGACAGAGGTCCTCAGTTCGAGTCAGCCCCCTTTACCAACCTCATGCGGACTCTTGGTACGAAGCGTTCCCGCACAACTGCCTATCATCCCGCATCCAACGGCCTCGTTGAGCGACTCCATCAGCAGCTGAAGGTCGCCCTCCGCGCCGCCCAGCACACCCCCTGGCCAGAAGCTCTGCCCCTCGTACTGCTGGGCATCCGAACATCCTTCAAGCCCGACCTCGGCTGCACCACTGGAGATCTTGTTTATGGTGCCCCCATACGCCTTCCCGCTGATGTCCTTGAAGCCTCGCCTACCCTGCCGCTCCTGGCTCCCGCCGACTACTTGTCCCGGCTCCGGCACACCATGGACGCTCTCCGCCCAACCCCTCCCCGTTCCAGTCGCGTCTCCAACGCCTTCCAACACCCCGACCTTGACCGCTGCTTGCACGTCTTCTTCCGCTGCGACGGTGTCATAAAACCGTTGCAGCCACCTTACTCCGGGCCCTATCCCGTCATACGGAGAACCCCAGCCTACTTCACGCTTCTCGTCAACGGCAGGGAAGACACCGTTTCCCTCCACCGTCTAAAACTTGCCTTCGACGCCTCCACCTTGCCGGCCGTCGCATCGCTTGGTCCCTTCGCCTCGCTTCCCACCCGTCAGCCTGGAGACCCGTCGCCAGCCCATTCGAGCCCTTCCCGTCCACATGTAACATGGTGCAAGCGCCTAGTCACCAGTCGTCGCTTTACGGCGACTCCCTAGGAGGGGGGCCGCTGTAGCCGCACCTCTACCGCCATCGACAGCGCACCCGGAATCGCGGCGCGCGATATTAAACTGCAGCCCAGCCAGTTCGGCTCTGGCTACCAACCAGAACGGTTGTGTCCGTGATTATTCTAGTTGAGCCAACAAGAGCAGAAAAACGAACGTCCGGAGAGGAACTTGCTCACCCACGAGATGGCATACGGGGGGGGGGGATGTTGAGGGCAGCCATGCACTGAAGGGGGATGCAGTGCTCCACGCTATTGTAGGCCTTGGCAATATCCGCGCAAGGCAAATCTGGCTTTCAAGGTTCGCGTGGGCCATCCAAATTTAACAGCGGGGGCGAAACCCAATCTGGCAGTCATTAAGAGCAGCAGTATTCTCCAAGAAAGAGGATATACGGCGGTGCAGAATGCGCTCGATGGTCTTGCAGAGGACGGAGGTCAGGGCAATTGGACGGATGTTGTCTTTGACCAGGCCCCTCGAGGGAATTTTCTTAACGATGACCACCTTGGCCACCTTCCAGTCGTCTGGGAGCCATGACTGCTCGAGCGACACGTTCACAATGTTTAGAAGCTCGCGTGGATGGGAAGCCCACAGGGACCGCAGCATCCTTCCTGTAATGCCGTCCGGACCAGGGGCAGAGTTCGGAAGAGCACGCACAACTGAGTCGAGTTCCTCTTCGGTAACGGCGCAGAAGCCGGACGTCGATTCGTCAGCCAGCGCTTGGACACGTGAAACAGAGCTGTGGAAGTGCAGCGCAAGACCTCTGGCTATGTCTTCGAGCCGGGTTCTGGCAATGTCATCAGGCACGACGGAGGAGTCGCAGGGGGGTTCGCAGGACAGCGATCGTCGGAGGTGTGTAATATGCTGGGGAGGGCCTTCCGATGCTTCGGGTTGGACAGAAATGAGTTGCGCTCGTTGTAGAAAGACTGCTTAGCAGCGGAGATGGTACGCTTAAAGCGAGCCTTGAGAAACTGGTAATTCTTCTAGTTCAAGTAGGAAGTGTTTGCAAGCACTTGTTTGCAAGCTGCCTTGCGACGACAGTAGGCCCTTGTACAAGCCTCGTTCCCCCACGGGGCGCAGTTCGACCGCGAGCGCTTAACAAGACTAAATGTAGCAGCCGCTATCGAGAGTGACAAAGAGGTCACGGCATTGACCGCGCGGTCACTGGCAGGTAGGCCAACACCTTCCTGAAGGAGTCGCTCCAGGTTCTTCTCTTGCAGGTGGAAATTGCACAGGGAGCGCGCAGAGACAGACTACCTGGCAGGAACGGCTACTTCAAAGAAGATAGGCAGATGGTCGCTGTTGGAACCCAAGGTGAGGGTTCGCCACGACATCAGGCGGACCGAAAAGGGGTGTAGAGTGAGGTCGAGCATACAACGGGCGGTGCCACGGAGGAACGTTGGAGATCCGTCATTCCCAACAGAGAGGTTATGACGGCATATCCAGTCCCTGTCGTTGGAGTCGGTCTTGAGCCCCCATTGAACGTGATGTGAGTCGAAATCACCAGCGACCACGTATCCGTGGGGCAAGTTGGAGAGTGCACCTCTGAGAGTCGAGGGGGATTGGAAGCCCGCTGGGCAGTACACGTTCAAAACAGCCAGGGACCCGTTGCAGGGAAGTGTGAGCTGGACCGCAAGAGCCTCGCAGAGAGGGGACGCAATCTGCCATACAACATGGGCGGAGTGCACAAGCTGGTGAGAAACAAGGGTCAAGAGGCCGCCTTCTTTCCCCACGGGTCGGTCCAGTCGAAATGCATGGAAGCCGGTGAAGGAGAAGGGGCGACGCGGTGATAGCCACGTCTCTTGCAGAACAATAACGTCAGGTGAACAATGAGAGATGAGCATATGGAGGTCGGGCAGGGTTGATGAAATCGAGAGGCAGTTCCATTGAAGGACGCGAAGGCTACTCTTCATCGGTTAATATAGATGCTGCAACCGCGGCGGCGAGGACGTCTCCGTCCCCACCCTTCTGTTTGCCCGCTTTCTTCGATCGCTTGCCCATGGGGCTATCGCAGGGGCTGCACCACCTTAGTGCAGGGGGAGAGGCACCACGTTTGGAGTGCGAAGCCGTGGCGTCCATGTCCTCAGGAGACGAGCATTGAGGGAGAGCTTGCTCTGAGGTCGGAAGACGAGAGGGAGGGAGAGGTTCACAGGGCTGAGCAGGCTGAGGGGGAGGCACCGGAGCAGGTACCTCAGTCGCTTGCTTGTGGCCTTGGACGGCACCACCAGACTCAGAGAGCGCGGAGGAGAGGGACGCAACTAGAGCCCTGCGCGGATGAGGTTTTTGGCATCCGCATCCGACCCGCATCCGCGCACACGTTATCCGCATCCGATCCGCATCCGCACCATACACAACAGTTTACATCCGCATCCGATCCGCTGAGCAAAACGCACCATCCGCATCCGATCCGCAAAAATCCGCACGTTTCGAAAGACGCGTAAAGACCGCCGGAAGCATGTTGGTATAATTTCGGATGCCTCCATGCTGTCACGGAAGGACTCAGTCATGACGACAAACAAAGGTAAACTTTTCAACAAACGCGATATGGAGAGACTTCTGGAACGCGTGGAACGCTACCTCGTCGGCGCTCGCGCGGTTCGAGACGCCTGAATGCCTCCTCTCCCGTCTTGGCGCCGTGCATGGTCAAAGGTGAACCAGAGCATGCGCTCGCTGTCGGCTGTCGGCGCGCAATACAAATAAATTGCGGGTGGAAAAATGACAGCACGCAGTATATCCGCATCCGATCCGCTACCGATCCGCTGCCTTCGTATCCGCATCCGACGTCGAGCCATCCGCATCCGATCCGCACACCGCAGAAAGTGCTAATCCGCGAATCCGCAAGTATATTGCGGATATCCGCGGATGGTGCAGGGCTCTAGACGCAACCATGGAGCAAAGAGAGGCAATTTCTTCCCTCATCTTCGACACGGCGGCCTCGATGGCGGCGTTGACGGCGGCATTGCTCATGTTTTGTAGGCTGTCATCTGGGACTCGGGGCTGCTGAGCTCTGCTGGCGAAATCAGAGCCACGGCTCCTTAAAGTGGCAGAGGCATCAAAGCGGGAACAGTGACGAGAGCCCATGATCTCAAGCAAGGAGGACTCCTGCTCACGACAAGGACATGATTGACAGTCAGCTGGGTGGGAGCCGCCTCAGAGGCAGCACAGCGTGGCAGAGTTACCAGAGCAGGTGGACTCGATGTGGGCTTCTCCGCAGCGCCGACAACGGGGATCAGACCTACAGTTCTTGATATTATGCCCGAACCGGAAGCAACGCTTGCACTGCAGGGGTCTTCGTTTGTAGGGGTACACGCAGAAGATGAGGGGCCAAGACTTTATTTCGGACGGGCAGGAATGACCCTCGAAAGTCACGACGACAGACTCAGTGGGGATGCGTAGGTCGTTATCGAGTCTGCTGCAGCGGAATGCATCCAGCGCGCCAACGTCGGCGAACAGCCCCAGGATCTCGGATGCTGGGAGAAAGACGTCTACACCTCTCACCACACCCTTGACGCAGGCAAGGTGATGCGGGATAAAGGCATCAACGGGAACGCCCCCGAAGGAGGATGTGGCTAGAAGGGAGCGTATAACATTCAGGTTGGCGGATTTGCAGACAATGCCGCCTCTGCCGTATTGGCGGACTTCAGCGATGTCTCGGAAGTCAGGAGTTGCGGCTTCGAGGCCTTGAAGCAGGGCTTTGGGATTTTTTTTAGAGCGGATGATTGCGCCATTGGATGGTTTTAGAACAACCGGGATGGAAGCAAAGCCATTGGCTCTGAAGAGGTCCAGGGGAACAGAACGTAGGTTCACGGACGCCGACCAGTATGGGTCGGGCCCACTGCTAGTGGCCGGCATCGCCGCCGGCTGCGCTCGGCCCTGGTCAATTACCCGCCGGCGGACCAGCACTGGGACCAGGGGGATCCCCCAAAAAGGCCCAAGAGGCCAAAGATACGGCCAGGAAACTCGAGAGAGACGAGACGCTGACGAACAGCTGCTGATCAGCCTTCGGTGGAGTGAGACCACATTCAAATCCCCAAATCTGAGAACACGAGAACGTGCTCAGGCGCGATCTCATCTTTGCTCTCAAATTTGCTTTATGCAACCAGCTCAGGCGCCTGAATGCGAGCTTGAGATCGAAGTCAGGTGTGAGATTGATCGCAAAGCGCTTTATGCAAACGGCCCCAGTGGGTTTAGTAGACTGAGCCTCAACGATAGAGCCACAAGAAAATGCGCATTTACATTGAATAAATCTTGGCACTAAAACAGTTAATTTGTTACTCTTCTTTCTTGGAGGGATACGTTTGCTAGGTGCGCATCGAACAGAAGGCTTCACAACAAGTGCGTCAAGTCGTTCAGTGGCTGTCTTTCAATACTCGACGCAGGAGAAGCTGTCTGAGTGGACAGCTAGACAGGCGCCTTATCGGCGGAGATTTGGAACCACAGGGGTGGCATCCAATGCATTGCTCCGTAGACGAAAGCGTGCTGGGCCTAGGCCAACATATATAATGCAGGCCTCTAAGCTTCGCGGTTTCCCCAGTTGACAGCGTGCGCAGGCAGTGGCGCTCGTTCCGTGGCCCAGATTGATGTCGGCGTTGTTGGGAACGACCTATTTGTATGGCGGCCTGCGCCAAGTTTCGGATTTCCTGCCGCATCTCTCGTTTTGAAAAACGAAGTGATTTCTGGAAGGAGGGACGTTACATGACCGTGAGGTATGCGCGTGTGCGTGTCGCATTATATACTTCTCTCTTGTGTTTAATATATATGTATTTTGATGATTTTGATGAATGAATCATCGCGTACTGATGGGGCAATAGCCTGCACGTAGACGTGCCTTCTCAGTGGGGAGGAAAAATTGCCACCAACTTTATTGAAGTAATTTTGAGCCATTTCATTGCATTTATATTATTCTTACACTGTGACAGAACAGGAGGACAAATTATACGAAAATAATATTGCGAAGAATATGAACTGTGGGAGTTTCGACTGCGAAAAGCGGGCATCAGCAGTTTAATTGGCACTACTGAGCAAAACGTAGAAAAATACTAATTTGTCCCTCAAATACAAAGCTATACTAACAGCGGTTATTTGCAAATATGTTATTATTATTATTATTATTATTATTATTATTTATTGGTCCATCAAGGGGCCTTTAGGCCATTATACATGAGGGAGTGAGCACGTATGCAACACACTGGCACTGTACATCAAACAATGAACATAGACTAAAAAAACAAGAAAAAAAACACAAAAAAAGACAGCAGACAGAAAAAGATTATAACAAGGTGAAAAGCAAAGAATGTATCTACGTTAGAGAGCAATGATGTGCGTGTACATGGAGCGACAATGGTCAAGTGAACTCGGCGATTAATGCGTTGGAAATTGAATATGATCCGTGAGTTCTGCAGTATGCCGTGGGAGTCTATTCCAATCTGATGATGTTCGTTGAAAGAAGGAGGCCTCGAATGATGTTGTACGTGACCGAGTTAGTAGTACCTTATGTTGATGGTCAACGCGGCAGGAAAGGGAAGAAGGGGAGCGGATGTAACTACTGCGGAGCGCGGGAGAGTGATAGAACTTGTGAAATAATGACAGCCGTTGAATCATGCGACGTGTTTTAAGGTCGGTGAGCTCAGCTCGGACCTTGAGTGAGGTTACGCTGGTGTAAGGTGAATATTGTTTGAAAAAGAACCGGGCAGCCCGATTCTGCAAGGCTTCGATATTATTCGAAAGATACGTTTGGTGGGGATCCCATATGGCACTGGCATATTCGATCTTCGGGCGGACAAACGTGAGATATGCCAGCCGTTTGAGGTGTGGAGGTGCGTGAGTAATGTGTCGCCGAAGATACCCAAGACTACGATTTGCATTAGAAAGAATGTTCGAGATGTGTGTGTTCCATGTTAGATCAGATGAGAAATGCACTCCAAGGTATTTGTAGTTAGTAACGGTTTCTACAGGTGATCCACTTATGATACATGTAGTGGGACATGATCGTTGTTTTCGTGAAAACATCACATGTTTACATTTTGTGGGGTTAAGCGACATCTGCCAGGTTTCGCACCATTCGCCTATTTTATCCAAGTCTCTCTGTAAGGCTATATGGTCAGCTGTGGAATGGACTGTGCGATAGACGACGCAGTCATCTGCAAATAGGCGAATGTGCGATGAAACTGACTGTGGGAGATCATAAATATATATTAGAAACAACAAGGGTGCTAATACCGTACCCTGTGGGACACCAGAGGTGACATGCGCACATGAAGAGTAGTGGTTGTTAGCGTATACCGTCTGTGAGCGATCTGTTAAGAAGTTCTTAATCCATTGCAGTATAAGTGGGTGGAAGTGGAGCGCTCATAATTTTTTTAAACAGCAATGAGTGTGATATCCTATCAAAGGCTTTTGATAGGTCGAGAAAGATAGCATCGCATTCAGTGTTGTTATCTAAAGCGAGGCTGATGTGATGCGTGAACGATGCAAGTTGGGTTTCGCAGGAAAAACCCTTTCGGAATCCGTGCTGATTGTGAAAGAAGAACTGCCCAGGCAGCACAATGTACTGAAAGTCGAGTGCAATAGGGGTGTACGATATGTGTCTTATCAATGTTCTTTAGCTTCACGAGTGCGTTCAAGGCCTTCCACCTACCCGTCCACCCCTATTGCACTCGACTTTCAGTACATTGTGCTGCCTGGGTGGTTGTTTTCCAAGAACTGGATCACGTGTTTGTAGGCGACATGCTCTATGAGTTTCGACGGGACGCTTGTTAGTGAAACTGGTCTGTAATTCGATGGAGTGTGTGGGTCGCCTGCCTTAAAGATGGGAATGATTTTGCCTGTCTTCCAGTCACGAGGAATGTCACCTGTCTCTAACGATTGCTGAAAGATAAATGACAGGAAGAGTGAGGATATGTCTCTCGTCTGTTTTAAGACTTTGATATTTATACTATCAAGACCGCATGATGAGGTATTCTTAAGAGAGTCGATGAGTTTAGCGATACCATGCGGGCTGACGGATATACTCTCCATGGTGGATATGGGGGCGTAGAGAGTTCTGTGGGCGCAGTTCTAGTGCAGTCACGCGTGAAGACGGAAGAGAAGAAGTTGTTAAATACATCCGCAGAGTCCCCTTCTGGCACTGGGTGTCCCTCAGAGTCAACCAATTTGAGTTATGAATTAGAACGTGGGTTTATGATTTTCCAGAACGTTCTAGGGTTATTTGACATAATCTTGGGGAGTTCAATATTGTAGAACTTTTCCCTTGCATTACGTAAGGAACGTCTGTATGTCTGAGCGATCAACCTGTAGCTGTTCCACAGGACGGGATTACCCAGAATGCGAGCCTGACGAAAAAGGCGTTGTTTTTTCTTTCGCAGCAAGTGTAAAGTGCGAGTGAACCAAGGAGCATCGGCTCGATTACATATAGTCATGGTAGGCATATGAGTTTCCACTAGAGAGAGCAACTTTGTTTTGAAGGCAAACCAGTTATCTTCTACAGTGCGACTCACACATTCCACCGAGAATTTATCATAAAAGTGGCGTAGTTCATTCCGCATCGCATCAAAGTCACCTTTGGAATATAGGAGAATGCGTTTAACAGAGGTTGACCTATTGGTTCTCGGTATGGTCATCCTAGCGGTGATGATGCAGTGATCGCTAAGGCCATCGTCTATCGACAGGTTATTAAGAATTTCGGGTTGTGACGTCAGCAGAAGGTCTAGAGTGTGAGGCGCGAAAAGTGGATTCCTTGTTGGGGAAAGGATCATCTGTGTTAAGTTCAGGGTAAGGCACAGTTCGACGAAATTCTTATCATCGATGCTTGTACCGTGTTGTTCACTTGACGTCCAGTCAATGTTAGGATAGTTGAAATCCCCGAGTATGAGAAGGTGGTGACGTGGGAAACGATTAATGAGCGAAGCGGTTTCGTTGTGGAAGATGGCGGCAAATTCACGGTTACCTTGGGGGGGGGGGGTCGGTAACACACACCAACAAGAACAGGTGGATGAGTGCATTCTAGTGATACCCAGCACGTCTCTAAGTTACTGTCGACATGAATCATATGCGAGAGCAGATTAGACTTCACGACCAGAAGTACAGGTCCCGACAAAAGTTTACGGAACACGCGAGCGGTGTATTTTCTCCTCGGTACGACACCCTAGCGGCAAGCGGAAGCTGGCGAAATCAGGCCAGTTCACTGCCTCAGAGGGGTGGACGACTGCGCTCTTAGCGACACACAGCGGGAGTTTCGGTATGATTACTGTTGTATATGCCCGCGAAGTGAGTTGGATTTAACTGTTGTGCTCGTCAACAACTCGTGACTCACGTCAGGTGTTTATCAATCAATCAATTATCAATGTCAGCGCCAATTGTTTATGAGCACGTCACGCGTCGTCCATAATAAAGCAATTGTTTACCAGATACCTTTCTTTCTCTTGTCTACATATCATGGCTTTCCAATAAAAGCAATACACTGTAAAGTGTTGCCACTATGATTCATCCTTGTTATCACGATGATAGAGGCGAGCTCCCTGTCTCAACAATCGTTGAATCACGTGTTGTTGGCGAGCACAACAGTAAAATCCAACTCACTTTGTGGGCACATACAACGGTAATCATACCGAAACTACCGCTGTGTGTCGCTAAGAGCGCAGTCGTCCACCCCTCTGAGGCAGTGAACTGGCCTGATTTCGCCAGCTTCCGCTTGCCGCTAGGGTGTCGTACCGAGGAGAAAATACACCGCTCGCGTGTTCCGTAAACTTTTGTCGGGACCTGTACGCCGCCTCCTCTCCCTGACACACGATCAGTACGATAAATAGTATATGCGGAAGACTGACGGAATATTTCGTGATCTCTAATATTCTGTGACAGCCACGTTTCTGTGATGGCAATGAGGTCAGGGCTGTGGTCGTCGATAGCAGAGGATAGAGCATCTACTTTTGACATCACACTACGTATGTTTGTGTAGAAAAGCGAGAGACCAATGTCTTGTGGCCGTGAAGTCGGGACTGGACAGCTCGAAACTAGTTATGGAGCACGTTTCCCAGCGTTTATTTCTTTGACGGAATTCGTGGAACAATCGTACTCGTACCGCTTGTTGTCGACATGCAGTGTGTTGAGACGCAACTTATATGGTAATGACAAAGACTTTGCAAAAGTGAGGAGGTGTTTTCTAGCCGTACGTATGGCTGCTGGATAGTCGTTGCTGACTGCCATTCCTGTACCTTTGAGATTAGGTGCAGCAGATATGATACATTCCTTTTTAAAATGAAGAAATTTGACAATGATTGGTCGTGTTTTGTTCGGCTGATAACGACCCAATCTGTGTGCACGTTCAATGTCATTGTCTGTGACCGGGATGTTCAGCCTATCAAGGCACACTTTAACAATGTTCTGCTCTGACTCGGCCCATGACTCCGTTTCGTTATCAGGGATTCCAAAAAAGAGAAGGTTGGAGCGTCGCTGCCTTGATTCGAGGTCGTCTATGCGAGAGCGTAGTCGAGTGTTTTCGCTCACTAGGTTTGTTATCGTGCTTCTCATTTCGCTAATTTCTTTCAATGCGGCTGTTACGGAGGCTACATCAGTCTCGATTTTGTCTATGCGGCTGGTTATGTCAAGCAAAGCAGTCTCAGTTGTTTCCTGCTTTGTTTTAATGACTGCAGTGTCATTCAAGAGTTTGGCTTGACCGGCTCTCAGGGCGGACAAAATGGATACCGCTTCAAGTAATTGCTGAAGTTTGGCGTCAGTTGAGGGGCCTGGATTGAGCTCAACATCACCGGCCCTCACAAACAGAATTGCAAGCACATTGTAACATTCGGATACAATCGTGACTAACGCCTGTGGGCTCGGCAGCACGAAAAGACAAAGGTTGTTGTTTTTCTTAGAAAACATACAAGATGTACCAACCTGTATAACGAAAACAAGAGGTCTGTAAGATGCCATTCTCCTCGTGCCGCGGAGCGCACTGACGATCCCGTGTTCACAGCCGGCTTTTGTAGGGGTCGAGGGTATCCATGACGTTCCCGAACGATGGTGCAGTTCGTTATCACCACTGATCTCGATTGTAAAAGGCTGGATCGCGGATAGGGAGCGCGAGCGTGAAGAAACCGGCCGCCATCTTACTGTACCCACAACAGCCGCCGCAGCGATCATGGCAACTTCTTGCAATTACGGTCGTACCAACGGTACTGGCAAGGTTACAGGGCCTAAATTTATACAGGTGAGTCACTCTTCATCGAGGAATAAATAGGCGTCCATTCTGTATATTTAGTTGACCATTATGAAGTGTTTTTTTGCCCAAAACGAGCACTGGATGCAGGTTGCTTGATCGCTCTTCCGACGTTCAATCGAGCACATTTGCATTTTACCCGGCGGCAAATACAGTTTGAGTGCATAATATGCTTGAAAGAACACGTTACACTACACAGGTAGTGTTGTCATCAATATATGTGCAAGCACTCTAGCGCTTTTTTGCATGCATTGCTAGCATGGTACACGGTGTTCTCTGCAGAAGCAAGTGCCACATTCATTTCTTTGAATTACCTTCGCGCACAAGTTCGGTATTACGTCATAATGAGACCACGATTGTCACCTTTTTTCATGTATTGGTATTGTTTTGTGCCTTGGTTTGATTTGTGACAAAGAATCCTACGTAACGGTGGTGTGGCGCGACTTGAATAACGCCTTTGTGTCTGAGCTGTATCGTCAGCTTGTTACGATAGTAATAATTTGTAGCGTGTCGTGCTATTTGTAGCAGTTTTTAAGGCAAAAGTGGTCTCTCAATACAGGTTTTGTCATGAGGGCTACCCAGTGAATAATCTGTGCAGTGTAATACGGCTGGGTGTACAGGTAAGTATCACGTTCCTCATCCACTGGTTTCTACTTTACAGGAAGGAACAACCTCAGTGCACGCACTGTGGTTAGCCTCTCTCAGTTTTGCATATTTTCTTACATGTTCACATCAGAAACACACCTTACACTTTAGGCTCCTTCACCCAGCAATATAATAATTATAATTCTTCTTAGAAGAGTTCCCCATATTCTTTTTAGAATAGTTTTTAATCTTTTTAATTTTTAGAAGATACAGGGATTGTAAACCATGTTTTAAACTGATGTTTTAACATTTGTCCAATGCATTTATTAAACACCGTATATTCATTTTTAACTGGTTGCACCCGAACCAATGTTCTGATGTATTATTTCCTTTGTTGTCGATGCACCATAAAAATTGGAATAATCATCATCAATGCAGGTTACTTCACAGCTGCCTCGACATACTCAAGAAATGGATGCAGCCTGCGTAATGCCCACAAACTTTGACTACCACAGCACCTCCAGAAAGTAAAGGCATATGTGTCACATGGGATTTTTAAAGGCATTCACAGTATATAATACCTTGTATGAACTGTTGTAGATCTACGCAGCCTCTACGGTACACTCTCAGAAATTAAAACTTGTCAGGGAACTGTGATAATTGTTTCAGTTAATAAGCATGCACATATACGCTATAAGAAGAAAATTATTTATTGAGAATGCACTTCTCTGGCTACTCATGTTGTTTACATCTACTGTTGATCACATTCATTTATCACATATTATATTCTTATATATTATTATTATATTATCACATATTCGATCACATTAAATTTAAAATTTAGCATATATAAGAAAATATCAGGAGGGAAGTTGCTATTCATTGCTCATTCCAACCTAAAATTGAGAGAGCGTACCTGACCATTGTCATTCCTAAAATATATATTGCCATTGTAGCATGGTCACAAAACAATAAATGTAGTCTTTTGCGACCTCCCTGCACGTTCATTGTACCCTGAAATGCATAAGTGCAAGAAATAAATCTTGAACTTGAATAAACTTGATGTTGTATAAACTTGACATAAAATGTTGAATAATATAATGAATGATATAAAATATTGAATAAACTTGAACTCATATATTCTGCATAATGTAAAAACCCCAAGACTAGGGAACACGAAGGGACAGACACAGCTGAAAATTTTACTTCACAAAACAATAAATATATACAAACAGAAGGGAAGGGAACACTATTTGAGAACAAAATAGGAGGTCATTTCGGGGGAACGAGCAGTTTGTTCAAGGCCGGACCGAGGATTACGGAAGGTTTGCTGACACAGTTTCGACAAGAAGTTATGAAAAGGGTCTCTCTCAAAAGTCTTCTGTGAGGATCCACTTCGGATGCTTTTACAATTGTTTCATCCCATAGACGGAAGCAATCTGAGCATTCTTCCAAATGTTTTGCAATTTCAGAGTTTGAAGCTTTATTTTTTACTTTTAAAGAATGCTCTCTCAAACGATCATTTAAGCAACGTTTTGTCTGGCCAATATAACAGAAACCACAAGCTAAGGGGATCCGGTAAACAACGTTTGAAGAACAGGGGACAAATTTATTCCAGTGATTCTTGCAAAAAACTTCAGGTTTGGCGAAAGGCGTGAGGCGGTCAAGACGGAAGTTGTTCTTGAAAACGATGTTGATTTGAAACTTCTTCGCAACGGCTAACAAGCTGTGAGACACTTTGTGAAAGAAGGGTAAAACCACCCGTTTGGGGACAGAGGGCTTAGTTTCAGGTGAACCAGGAAGCAAGGTGTTTAACAAACCATCTAAAGCACCAAGTAACATGTGATGGGGGTAACTAGCATCATTCAAACGGAGAAGCTGACTTTCCACAGAGGGGACTCTCAAACTCTGAAATTGCAAAACATTTGGAAGAATGCTCAGATTGCTTCCCTCTATGGGATGAAACAATTGTAAATGCATCCGAAGTGGACCCTCACAGAAGACTTTTGAGAGAGACCCTTTTCATCACTTCTTGTGGAAACTGTGTCAGCAAACCTTCAGTAATCCCCGGTCCGGCCTTGAACAAACTGCTCGTTCCCCAGAAATGACCTCCTATTTTGTTCTCAAATAGTGTTCCCTTCCCTTCTGTTTGTATATATTTCTTGTTTTGTGAAGTAAAATTTTCAACTGTGTTTGAGACTTCGTGCTGTGTCTGTCCCTTCGTGTTCCCTAGTCTCGGGGTTTTTACATTATGCATCATCTTCACCAGCTCGCTTGCTTCCTAGCCATTTTTTCATTGTCGTATATTCTCTTTACTCATCATCAGTGATCTTCATTACAAAAGCATATCGTGTTAGACTTTTTTGTTTGCGTTTCACAGACAGGGTGCACGAGAGCCAAAATGACAAAATCACAACTGTTTCAAGCTCCAAATAGTCCTGTTGCAATTTGAAGACCATACGTGGAGCTGCATTTTTTGGAACATGCTCCACATAACAAGCATGACAAAGTCAGCACTGGATAGCAGGACCCCGTCTCCAAGCAGCTTTTCTCACACTGCAGTTGTATTCAACAAAAGCATGTGAGTGCTGGAGAAGGACATTGAGTTTGGCACAACCGCGCCTGCAAATAATCAGAACAAATAAAGGAAGAAGCAAACAAACACAGAAGGGCTGTACTTCAAAAAGGGATAAGTCCTGTGTCTCAAGGAGGTGTTACCACTTTCTAAGTAACTTAATTGATTAACATCACTACCTGATTAGCTGTCCTAACGAGTGTGATCTAATTGCGTGAAGTAATTATTTGGGCTGCTTCGGTGTGTCCATATATTTGCGAGGCAAAGCACTGCTGTCGTTTACTAAAAGACTCTTTCTAAGGCGATGCTTGATATAAATCATACTAAACGCATACACGGCTAAAACAACGGCTGTGATTCTGCAGAACGATCTCTTTCTGTCATGCGAGTATATCTTTTCCCGGACCGTTCTTTATGGAACAATTTTTGTCCAGAACGCAGTACGGGATATTATATACATGGTTGTTGTTAACCTCAAGTCGTTTCTTATTGAAATATTGGCTGGGAAACGTGCTGTAGTGCAATCCCCAGCGCTGCACTGCAGTGACGGTCTAGTTTCGGAATGCAAAACATAACGTAATTAAGAATCGGACGGCAGGACACCTGTGAAACACTGTTAGGATACATCAGTATACTGGAACCTTACAAAATTGTGTGATGACAAACAACGATCAATGCTAGCAGCGCAATAAATACTCACAATCTCTGTTGCCTCCCATTGTTTTCTATGGGCGTACACAGCACTTTAGGGCCCACCAACATGGCGGCCCGAAGGCACGCCTCTCCCCCACGAGCCCCTCTCCCATGCGCGATCCAGCCTTTATACATAGAGATCAGTGGTTATCACCGAGGGAAAAACGGGTTGATGCCGTACCACGTCCATGTAGACGAGCAGTGTTCAAGGGCAGCAGGCAGCCGTCGTTTCCGTTCCAGAGAAAGTGGATGTCTGCTCTCCTGCCGCTGATGCACACGCGAACAGCTGTATAACGAAAACAAGAGGTCTGTAAGATGCCATTCTCCTCGTGCCGCGGAGCCCACATATATATGTACGACACATACAGTCATATTTCTGAGCTATTGACATGGAATAGCAGGTACTGCTTGCAACACTGTTGTCTGGAATCTGGATATCATAATTCCACAGCGACCTTCGGTCCCTCGCAAAAATGGCATTTCAAAACAAGTAACAAACAGGTACATCATAATTTATTCTTCGTGTTTACTACTCGTTTTAAGTAGCCACTTTTATGGGAGACCGAAGGATGCTGTGGAATCATGAAATCGAGATTTCAGACAACTGTGTCGCAAGCAGTACCTGCTACTCCATGTCAATAGCTCAGAAATATGACTGTATGTGTCGCACATATTTGTAAATAACCACTGTTAGTATAGTTTTGTTTTAAAAGGTCAAATGAGTATTTGTCTACGTTTTGCTCAGTAGTGCCAATTGAACTGCTGATGCCCGCTTTCGGCAGTCGAAACTCCCACAGTTCATATTCTTCGCAATATTATTTTGATATAATTTGTCCTCCTGCTCTCTCACAGTGTAATAATAATATAAATTAAATTAAATGACTCAAAATTACGTAAGAAAAGTTGGTGACAATTTATCGCTCCAGCTGAGTAGGCACGTGAAAGTGCACGCTATTGCCCCATCAGTACGCGATGATTCATTCATCAAAATCATCAAAATGCATATACAGGGTGTCTTTTTTTAGGCGATACAGATTTTTCATAAAAAATTATAAGGGCTATAGACATGCTGTTTTCACTTCTGTCGTCTCTGGGCCGGCGGACGTTCTTGGCTATATGTTGCTCAACCGTCACATGACTAATTACCTAAAAATCGTTAATTAACTTTTTAATTATAAAAGCTACGAAGTTGTCCCAAGGAGAATATCTGTTCCTTTCGGTGACCTGATATCGTAGCTGTTTTCAGAACAAAAATCCGTTCGGTAGATAGTCCGTAAAAAATTCGTGAAGGAACGTTCCTTGTTCGAGGGAGTCGGTTGATTGAATTGTGTGTTATTTTCAGTCTGCATTCCATCTTGACTAGTAATGAGAAGTGTAACAAGTAGGATCGACCAATTATTCCGTCCGAAACACAGGTGAGCTCATGTTATTGTATCTGCAATGAGGCGTTGACGACGTGCGTCTATCTGTCTTGCAGTTCCGCGCCGTGGAGATTGGCCGTTGATCTGTGATGCATTAGGAAAGAGTATTACGTATAGCTCCCTCTTGACACCTGGACTTTCATTACTCTATCATTAAAACTACGTCCTTTCCACATGTGACTGAAGCTGTATGGTCTTGCTTTGGAGATACACAACCGTTCGGCCGCTTCAGGCCTGGTGGACCATCAACTATGAAGACTGATCACCCATCACTGATCACTGATCAACCATCAAACATCAGTATTGATGGGCCATCAAATCTGGTGGTGGACCATCAACCTAATGGTCCATCAAGCCATCAGAGTAAAAAAACCTACCAGCTTTGATGGTGCATCATAAAAATTTTCAATAGGGACACAATTTTTTTCTTTTTTTCTTCATTTCGCATCTTCGCAGACGCGTCTTTCCTTCACCCCCTATGTCAGATGGTGAAGGAGCCTCAGGCGTCGAAGATGCCGCCACAGTGCCGCCTCATGCGTCGAAGATGAGCTTTAACTTGCGGAAACAAAACAAAAACACACGTATCGGGCGACGCTATCGGAACTGTCCTTATCTTGCGTTGCATTTTCTGTTAATCTTTTTCCAGGACGCAAGAGGCGACAGTGTGCTCTTTACCCCTCTCAAATTGAAGGTGAAGGAAAGGCGGGTCTCCGAAGATGCGCAATGAACAAACTGAAGAAAAAAATAGTGTTCCTTCACGAATATTTTGCGGACGATCTACCGAACGGATTTTTGTTCTGAAAACGGCTACGATATCAGGTCACCCAAAGGAACAGATGTTCTCATTGGGACAACTTCGTCACTTTTATAATTAAAAAGTTAAGTAACGATTTTTAAGTAATTTGTGATTTGACGGTTGAGCTACATATGGCCAAGAACGTCCGCCGGCCCAGAGATGATAAGTGAAAACAGCATGTCTATAGCCCTTACAGTTTTTCGATGAAAAATCTGTATCGCCAAAAAAAAAAAGACACCCTGTATAATAAATACAAGAGAGACGCATATAAAGCAACACGCACACGCGCATACCTCACGGTCATGTATCATCCCTCCCACATCGTGAATGCAATCGTGGCGCTAATCCATATTACCGTTGAGAGATCACTTCTTTTTTCAAAACGAGAGATGCGGTGGGAAATCCGAAACCTGGCGCAGGCCGCCATACAAATAGGTCGTTCCCAACAACATCGACATCAATCTGGGCCACGGAACGAGCGCCACTGCCGGACGCGGCCAACTGAAAAACCGCGAAGCTTTGAGGGCCAGTTCTCACGTGACGACGCCCGACGTGACGTCGTGAGCTGGCGGCGGAAATAGACGCACATTTCCGGCGTTGGGAGACGAGAGACGTCGAGCCGAAAAATTTGCTATGCCGGTTTCGTTCACGACGTCGGCGAGAGTTGGCGAGAACGATACACTGGCGACCAATAAGGTGCCACAGAAAGGCCACGCCTCCTGATTTTTCGTCTGCTTTGGACGACGGAATGCCACTGTGGTGGGAACATGAAAATCGCGCGCGCTGAACGGGCGGCGGAAATGCGCCTCTACTTCCGCCGCCCGCTCACGACGCCGCGTCGAGCGTCGCCAAGTGAGAACTGGCCCTGAGGCATGCCTATGCTGGGCGAACGCAATGCATCCTGGACAGGTCCTGGTCGCACGTCACAGGAAACGTCAGGGCACACGTGACCTTAAAGATGGCGGCGCCCGTGATCGGCGGCCAAACCGTTTGTAAACAATGCGGTTGTTGTTTCTGCGCAACGTTATGGATGTCTTTCGATCACGGTAATTATTTTTATCCGATAATCTCGCAGTAAAACGCGCAGTTTTGCACATAAGGCCTCGTACTGTTGACGGCTTCCAAAGATGCGATGACGACCGCGCGTAAAGCATCGAGCCGATGCGAAGGAACTGTAAAGTGAATTTCAACCCAGGATTATCTTATGATTTTATGAAAGCCCAGAAAGAGTACATCTCAGTTACGAAATATTTCTTTTTGAATCCCTTTTTTCTTTGAGTAAGCGAATTTCAAAGATTGCATTCGAGCGCAAACCGCAGTACTCCCTCAGACACAAGACTGGGTTGGCTCGTGTCGGCTACGGCTAGTCTCGCCTTTTTAATCCGCCTCCTGGTCTGTGGCTCTGTGGCGAAGGCGTAATGTTGTTTTGAGGTCCACGTCGTGTGATGTTGATTTTTCCAAACTTCAATGCCCTCGAGCTTGCGATAGTCCAGCAGTCACGCCCGCAAAACTTTTGTTCTCACGAATGCACGCGGTAGACGCAGTATGACACGACATCATCAGCAGAATCGTCGACGGAGGATGAATTACCGTCATTGTAGTCATCGCCGTCGTGGGAAACACCTTCGTGTGTTATGAAAACATTGAGAACCTCGCAGCGGAAATATGGCAATGCTCTTTCGGTCCAGGTGTCCTTGCGGCAAATGCGTGTCGATGCCGACGGCAGAAGAATGCCTTTGTTGCCGCGAAATGAGACGTTACTGAAGCAGCGCAGCGGTTGCATTTCAACAAATCTGTACTTTGAAATACTGTGACTGAAGACTGAGTCGCTCCAGGTATCCTACCGATACGTGATAGAAAGCGACGAGTACGCTATTACCAGGAACAGCAAAGTGAACAAGTGAGTTGATTCATGTGTGCCTTCGGTTTGTTATTAGTAAAGTTACATATCATAATTTTACGCTGTCCGTGGTACATGCAGGAAGTTCGGTACGTTGCCTACAAACAGTTTACGAGGTGGCTCTGGGGACCATTAGGAAAGCACTGCAGAAGAGTCCCCGAAGCATGTGCTGTATATGCAATATGGGAAAACTCTCCTTCTGAAGCATACAAAGGTTTTTGCCTTTTTGACGTGTGATGCAGTAGGTGCTGTCTGACCATGTGAGTGTTTATTCCTTTTCACTGAGATGAAGCTCTCACTTTTCTTTCAGGTGCTCGTAGGCACCATTGAATGCCTCCCATCTTGACAGAGGTACACTGGATGGTTTGGTCATGAACACTGCTCGATCACAACAGTACCCCTTTCATGCACAGTAGAGGTCTGCCATGTGCCCTTCTGGAATAACCAGACAACCACTACACAGTAAAATACATTCTACAGACATCGAAGCTTGTAATGTTGCTTTATTGGTCACTGTGTTTATCCATGAGCATACAAGTGATACCAGTAAACAAGCAAACAATGATGGAGAACATTTCCACACTGTGTTCATATCAATTTGCAATGGCCACCTCGCACCAACCAGTAACGCAATGTATGTATGCTCCTTTTCCTTCGTCTGTTCAGTGCACAGGTGTTTGCCACAAACACGTTCCAGCCCATAACCTCTAAGAGAACATAGGCTATCACCTTGCCTATAAAACATCTCGAGTTCATAGGTGGGTAGAAATCCAGCGAACCGGTAGAGATGTAGGAAGGGAGTTGCCTCAGGACAGAAGAACTCCCTTCCTACATCTCGAGTTCATGACTTTATCAGTATAAGAAGGCATCAGGTGGGGTCATGCCAATGGCATCAACAGAGGCTTCTCTTCAGAGGCATCCCTATCGTTGACAAAAATTTTAGACCTTTTCTGTGCACATCTATCTTTGCAACACTTTCTCAATTTCTTATTATAAATTTCCCATGTTTTCCCTCATAACAGTCCAATTGCAACCATTGGTGCGGGCTCAGGCCTTTTCCAGACCGCTACACTGTAGCTCACATTTTTGCAAGTTGTTGGTGTTTCACTCAGGAGGTGATCCACATCCTCTGCGACGATAAGATATGGTCATGGCTAAATGTCTTCCCTATGCTCTTTATATAGAAACATGATCCCTCATGGCTGTCATGGATGTTGCAAGCGTGCCAGGTCAAACCTAGACGCATTATCTCGAAGCTTGTATACATTGTTTCCTGAATGACAGCTCATTTGTATACGTAAGCTCATACTTCTGCACATGCTAAGCAGAAGCTCTGCATTTCCCTCAGAATTGGAACTACACCTGTAAAGATGGGTACAAGTATGCTGCATCAGCGGGTTTAGCTCAGCACATGCACGGGACTTGACAGCAGCTTCAAGCTTTTTCTTAACCCTCTGTTACAAGATCCTCTTGTGGACTACATGGCCACTAAGCATTCCCGAGCATGGCACTTGCATATTGCAATTGTACAAGCTTGTTCTTTTTACCGTTTACTACATGTACCTTTTACGTCGTTGTTGCAGATAGAATTATTGTAACAGAAAATTCAACTACGCAAAGCCTGTGTGCCTTGTTTTGTAACAAGAATTTGGATTTCCTCCTCACTACCTTCTTTGTTCCCTTTCTCTAATGTACATCAGTATAAATATCTGTACCATGTGTGTGTGTCTGTGTCATGCCTAATGAAGGACAGACTCTATTCGAAAGCTTGTGTTTGAGTAAGATTATTTGAATGTTTCTGTCTCGTATGGCCGTGAGTTCTGATACTCCTACCTGTGTCGCGAAAGGGAGCCTTGTGACCTTTCTGGTAGGTGTAGGTGAGGTCTGTTGAGGTGACTTTAATATTAAACAGCTCGAGTAACCAGGGAACCTGGTCAACAGCAAATACTATAAGGTGTCATTTGAATCTGTGAAAACATAAGGCGCTATGAATTCACGCCTTGGCTGCACTGGTCCCATTGAAAAGGATTGTGCCAGACAACAGGATGTTCCCCGCAGCCATCTTGTTCATCTCTGGCCGACGTTTCCAAGATAAATTGTGTTCACTTGGGCACTCGGCTTTTGTGGTGAGAAGTGTGATGCGAACATCTGTGGCCACTTTGTGATGATGCACATTTGATGTACTTCTTCCGGTCTGGTGAAGCAGAGGGCACAACACTGCAAAGTAGAAGAGCTTTTAGTATCTGCAAACTTGTATCAGCAGGCCATTCAAAACTGTTGTCTTCAGATTTCCAGAATGACGCAACAGCTGGTTCCACCAGTGGTGTAGATATTGTCATATCATGCACCTGCAAGGAATGCAGAAGTTAAAATGTTAAACAAAACAAGAGCTTGACCCACCTGTGAGCATGAGGGTGTATGGACAATAGGTGTTGAATTCATCACTGGATATAGATTGAGAGGTGTTGACGGTAAATCACGCGTTTGCACGCTTTTACTTCCGAGTTTCACATTCTTGTCAGCCACGATGGAAGCCTGTGTCGATGATATGAATGAAGAATACGGTCAGTATCTATAGCACAGAATTTACTTGGCACTTATACTCTCCTGCGAGAGTTCAGGGCTTCCTAGGGGAAGGGGGATATTGCGTTTGGTACATTACGTAGCGTGGGATGGGATGGGATGGAATGGAATTCTGGGTTTAATGGCACAAAGGCAGCGTAAGCATCACAAAAATCAGTTTGAGTTTGAAGTGAACCACATATATGTATTATTCCTATGTATCGGTAAATACATACCTCGTGTGCACTGGTGTTCGCATCGTCAAGGCGTCACAAGGTTAAACACTGGTGTCGGGACTTGGGTCCGTGTGAGAAGTTTTCGACAATCCGCTGCTACCATTTCGTACGACTCGTCAGAGAAATGGGTTGAGCAAATACGGCGTGGCTCAAGCGCTTGCAACAACTTTCGTTCCCGTGCGTTCTCCGTTGAAATCTTGTGGTACACATCGTCCCTTGTCGAAAGAGCACACTTGGTGTATACCCGAACACCCGAACATTACAGTAGATACCTGGCATCGCTGTCAGGTGAAGCTTTGTTCAATCTTGGCAGGAAATGAACTTTTTTGTGTACACAAACCTCGCAAGGCCGCAATAAACGCCGTCGCCGTGCGCTGTGGTTACGAGGAGAACAAACAGAGGGCGTTGACCGCGCTGACAGTATTTTGGGATACTGTTTCTTCGATATTTTGAAGAATTGTCCCAGTAATTCTTGTGATTCTAAAAGTAGTGTTTATTGGAGATTAGTAGCCGGTCATAAGTTCATCGTGTATTACTTAGGTATCACGTGACGGGAGTACTCCCATCATGACTTTTTTAGCTGTTGCGGTGCGCAACCTACCGTCCGATTTAATTTTTCCAATTATGCTGTGTAATAATTAACGCGCTTTAAGTGCTTAGGCTCTATGTGAGGCATCACACAGGCGAACACTACCAGGTCGCACATAGAAACAGGGGGTCAAATTTCACTTTACAGTTCCTTTAAACTAAGGAGAAATGGGCTACCATGTTGGGGAAGAAGCACCGCGTAGTTTACGTTGGCAAAATACGTCCATCTCTTGGCGTTATGACGACGGAAATATGTCGGTAAGCGGCAAAACGACATGTAAACAAAGTCACATGACCTCAAAATGACCAAGGGACAGCCGGTAGAGCCCTGGACCGGCAATCCAGAAGATGTGGGTTCGTATCCTACACCTGGCTAACCTTTTCAGTGACTTTCTTCTTTCATCCTCAAAATGACGTTGACCTCTGTGACGTGCTACCAGGTGGCAGTTTTGCCAAAAGCACCCGCTTGAGGGTAGTTACAACAATGGCGGGTTTGTGTCACCCCTGTGTTTAGAACAGACTTCTGGACTTGGCGCCGCTGTCGCCATCTGTGATGGCCCGTAGGAACATCAATTCCGCACTTTATTTAAACGCCGCGTAATTCATTAATAAACGCTGCAATAATTCAGCTCACATGTCGATGCATTCTTCCTGCGTATCGTTATATTGCAGAACCTAGTGAACTCAGTATCATTAGTTAGCAATGATCGGCAAATACGCATTTCTTGTATTTTCTTGATGTGTTCATATCATTCGCATATGTCTCTATTTCCTCAGTGTTCCTTGCATTTCGTTGTTCTTCACGTTTTGCAAAACTTCACTCCGCCATCTAATATAACCCTGGGCCCTTGCGGTACTACAATAAATAAATTCAATAAAATATCACTTTTTGGACTTATTGTTGAACGCCGTAACCACGCCAGACCGCATTTGTGTCGCAGACAAGTGTTATGTTGAATCCGTATTCATTTTCATGGCTGCTGTCAATGACGACCACTCAGACACATAGCGAGTCTGCATCTATGCAGACTAGGCGGAAGACACAAGGTATATTTAAACAGGTAGCGCAACTCCCATAGGCCCCTGTGTCTTCAGAATGACGCCATGATAGAGACGGTCAGGGCCATCCATCCGTTGCGCGGACTACTATGATTGTAAATAAATGACGTCAGAGATTACGTCACCACTATGAATAATTAGTGCATAATTAGCCATGGCACATTTACATTCGCGCACTTTCCTGCGTACGGCGTACTTTCCTACGTAATACAACGCACATTCGTGCGCTGTATTCCCTTTTCCTCACCCATGCAACTACACCAGACGAGAATACAGAAAAATAAATCATATCAGGTTTAATTAACATATCAACTGGAAATACATGCAGTTATCACAGATTTAGACAACTCCAAACTGAAGGGCACCGTGATGACCACACAGAAATTAGGAAGGTTCACTTAAAGTCCATTTCTCACTTTCGTTTGCATTTATTCAATCAGTGGCCATTATAGGTACATTGCAACAAAACATGGCATCGTTGGTGCAGATCTGATTCCTGCTAACGCTGACGGTATCATGGCCGCTTGTCCCATGACGAATTCTTTTTCGCGGTGCCAGCAACAGGGGATGCATTGTATTTATCTGTTGACGCGTGTAATTCTTGGTCTACAGCTCCGAGATGGGAACGTCGTGTACGAATTCCGTATTGCAATGCACGGATACAGAGATGCACGGATAAACACGCCCACTGTGCGCAAAGGGAGCAGGACACGGAAATTTACTCCATGTGCACAAATGGGGCAATAGAAACTTTTTTCTACATTGAAATTATATATAACCTATTAGTACACACACAAGCCATGCCCATGTTGTAAAGTTTTTCTGTTTACGATCGTACCTCTACTCGTACCAACAGCCAGGCTCGCTTGCGCCTCTTGCTGGTAGCTTTGCCGATGGGTCTGATTTGGTATTTTCGCTTGTTTATGCTACCAGTTTAGATATACCTCGAAAGACACCTGGGGAGCTATTCTCGTCAAAGTAAGCTACCTGCTTACTTTCTTTGCAAGGAGGTTATTGGTCGCCGAATAAAGAAGGCGTGAACAATGGGAATGTCATTGGGAATGGTTTTAACGCGCCGTTAGCCAATAGTCGAGCATTTGATAGTCCAGCCTTTCTGCTCTGTCTGTGTTTTCACGATACGATCATCACGATACCGCCCTTCCCGCTCTTAGATTGTCTCCCCGGAAACGGAAGACTACAACTTGAAAGAGAAGGTTGGAGGAATGCGGAGAAAAGTGGTCATGACAAGTTCACTTGCTTGATAGTAACATCTAAAAAACTTCCACGGGGTAAAAATAGGAAAACAATCTTGTGTAGCGATCGCGTTGTGAGCGAGATAGCGAACAAGTCAACAGTGGGGTGGCGCTCGTGCGTGCCCAAGGTTTTGAACAGGCGGAGTGGCGCGAAAAGATTACTATTCCCCCTACAGTTTCTTATGTCATTTCTTGTTTACGCGCAACACCTCTGTGGCGCCATTTGTTATTAAGTGATACTGATTTCGTTGTCTTCGCCTTGCATTCGTACGTTTCATTGTCCACAACCCCGACAACGCCCCCCCCCCCCCCATGTAATGTGTCGTGTGAGAAAGTAGCACGAAACGACCACTACATTATTCTTAATTCTGTCTGTGTAAGGGACAGACTCTTACTATAGTTTAATGATAGACGTCATCGCTTCAATCGTCGATATGACGAACGACTCTGCATCGGAGAGTGGTGCATTGTGGTGAAGCACGAACCGCGGCAATGAGCATGGATCGTCCGATCATTCTTCCAACGAAATGCAAATATTAATGCACTATGCGCCATTTCCACCGTCGTGGAAACGTATTTGGAGTCAAATAAAAGTCATAGTCCGAGGCATGTACGCCATTCTCATCGTTATCGCCGTCCCCGTTCAAAGTAATCACCCTCTTTTCGGTGCTTACTTTTCAGCGCAAAAAGTAAGATACTACGTCACTGCCTACGTCAAAATGATGTACGTCTTAACATGATCCCGTGAGCTAGGGAAAATCTAAGGACAGCGAGGGGACAACTTCAAAGAGCAATGTTCTTCATAGAAGCACAGTATTGGGTGTGGCGCCACTTTTTGACTGTAAAAAAGACAGCGGCGGCGGCAGCCCGCCGTCAAACATGTCACGTCAAAATTGCCAGAGCTCCGTTCATGAGAGATATTCCATAGCAACTATAATATCAGGACGTCATAATTATTCCTGCACGTTTAAACCGATGTACTATTTTTTCATTTTTTTTTCCCATACAACCTATTTAAATACGGTACACAGCGCCACTGTAGGTCTAAGCTGTGATGCTCTACACGCTGTGTATACGCTGGGGATAAATGTCCCTAGAAATGGGCGGAGCGTTCAGGCGGAGCTTGTCGCGGTGGCTCAGCCCAACAGCTCGTGACGTGTAAAGTAAGCAGGTAGCTTACTTTGATGAGAATAGCTCCCCTGAATAGCAGTCTATGCGGAAATTGGAAGGAAACTTAACATGGCGTTTAGACCGCCAAGAGGTATTGTGTACCCTGAGTATTATGTGTTATTTCCCCAGTCTCAGGGTTTGTTATGAAGATCTTCCAAGGCACTTCACTTCTGAGCATTTTTTTACATGAACAGAAAAGTGTAGCAAATAATGGCATCCTGTTCTCAAATACGAGCTTATATACTGTATGCCACGAACTGGTAATGGGCATGCCTAGTTACGGAACACTCAACATAATCAGGGCCCGGGACTCTACACTCTTAAAAATGAACTTCACCACATAGCACGCTCCTAGCCAACCATCACCCCGAATGACAACGTTCTCGCCCTAAATTTGTTGAAAACGGGAGGAGGAGCCTATTTTGTGCCCATTATGCACGGCACAAAATAGGCTCCTCCTCCCGTTTTCAACAAATCAGGGGCGAGAACGTTGTCATTCGGGATGGTGGTTGGGTAGGAGCGTGCTATGTGGTGAAGTTCATTTTTAAGAGTGTACGTGCCAAACATCTTGCAAAACATGCCTACAAGCATATGGCGTGAAATGTCTAGATATGCAGGTATATTATACTGCTGGGAATGTTCCTCCGGAAGCTTTCTCGCAACTGGGAATCATAAACACGCAAATTGTCTAAAAGTGTTTTACAAATGAAAATGTGTGTTCCTTATTGGCAGTTGGGGAACATGTTCACATATGCCTACTCAGGTATTATTCGTTGGCTATTGCCAGTATTTTAATCATACTTGGGGCTTTCAATGGTGCAACACTTACCATGTTCATTTCTACATGGGATGATTAAAACTTCCGGATGTGACTTAAGAAACCCATATACCGCAAAAATGTGTGCTACTGGATGTTATTCCGGCAAATTAACTAGCTACCTAGTTGATGTGCACCACGTGCCAGACACCTCTTCACTCTCCCATTCACTGACCTCAAGAACGGCGCCATCTCTTTAGAAGTAATGCTGGCGTGTTCAGTACTGTATATGTATATGACATTCTTGGTTCTTATAAACACTTGAGCCATGTCAGTCGTTTGTGTCTTTGGCAACACTGAAAAATTTGTCTCTTTTACATGCACAGCATGAAATACCATGAAAAATGCCACACTTCAGATCAAAGTTTTGTCATGGTTTTGTTTTTATAATCAGTGCTAGTATATACAAGGGGCAATAGTCCCATAGCCAGCCAGAAGAGGCGTCAAAAAAGACACCACACCATCCAGGCAAGAGGAAGTTGCTTTAGGATGACAGAACAGAGAGCGATAATCAAAAATATAGGGGGCGCAAATTTCCTTCTTGTTCTCACATGCCAATGAGGAGACACAGGTCCTGCTTATACCTCGCCGAGCTTTCTAGACCCGTGTATCTCTTGCTTAGTTAGTTTTTTATTTACTTGCACAGCTCCCATGACAACAAGAGCGAGTTAATTGGCGACAGAGCTTGCCAATGTGGCCATTGTGAATAATCTTTTCCTTGCACGCAGTAAGAAAGAGAAAACTATCACACTTGTCTTATGTAGAGGGGTAGAAAATCCAGCGAACCGATAAGGAAGTATGAAAGGAACTGCCCGAAGACTATAGAGCCAATGATATCTCTAACAGAGACTTTTCTTTCCCAGAAGAAGAACAGTCTCTTCGAAATATCGGCAGCTCTCCTCCTATGGCACTTCCCTTGCCTCTCGTGAGAGACTCGGCTCAGTCTCTTGCGCATGCGGTCTCCGTAGATATTTATGGTGTGGTTGTGTATTGGCATGTGCTGTACTGATTGTGTTTTTTGTTACGTGCAATATCTGCCTTTTCCAGTTGTAGACAAAGTAGTGTGGTGCGATTCAAAATTGTGCCCGGGGGGTGTACTCAGGTAATTCACTATCATTTCTGTACCACTCTTTCACTGTCATGTGTGCAAGACATGTCTCACCTGTTTTGACACTGCCTTGGGACTTCAACCCTCTTGTACCAGTCCCTGTCGAGGACAATTAATGAATTGGAATAAAATGCAAGAGTTTTCAATACATATATTAGTCATAGTTACAAATTGCAAATGTGTACCTTTTGGAACATAGTTGCCTGACCGGTGACACCGCAAGTGTCATTCCTTGACGCCACCAGGAATTGTTCTTGATTCAGTAGAAGAGGAGAACTTGGTGCATGTAGCATTCTCCCTTCCTTACACGCTTTGAATTCTGTTGAAATCATTCTTAATATGAGTAATTTTGCTCGTGCACAGAATGTCGAATCAAGCATTTATACTGAAAACTAAGATGTATGTGACATGCGCCTTTCACCATTACTCAGTGCCACCATTACCTATGTGACAAAACTATCAGCCCAGTGATATTTCCAATGATGTGATATGTTGATGCTGTTAAATGTGGGATAGTGAAATAAGCTCAGATAAGCAATGTCCGAAGACGCGGGCGAGGTACGTCTTTTAAAGTGCACTATAAATCGCTATCACACATTTCCTAATTTTGTTTTTAAGATAAATATGGAACCTTTCTTCACAACCGCTTCCATGCATACACAGAATGCAACCAATGCAGCAAGTGTGTGTGCTGTAAGGTTGGCAGTCCTGTCCTAAACAGGGCTTTTTCTTTCGCATACTCAGAAAAAAGAAAAAGAAATCTTGCTGTACGTAAGTTCCATATATTTGCCTTCATAATAGCGTGTCATATAGGTACTGTAAAGCAGTAGACAAGCATGATATGCCGGTGATGTGACTAGAGACTTTGTTGCTTCTAAATACCATATGCGGAACCATACGACCGACAACGCGCTATAAATATTTTTAATTTGCCATGAAAGATGCGGCGTAGTGGAGCGGTGCGACGCCTGGTGTCAAACAACCCTCTGTACAGCTGCAACACTGAAAATTGGTATTACACATTATGACATCGGAACTTCGTTATTTTAGTAACCATATTATTAGTTTTCCTGTTTACCTATGCATTCTGAAACCCTTGTTAACAGTTTAACCTGTTAACCCCTGTTTTTGCGGAGCATGGAGGAAGGAAACACAAGGAGCGGCTCTTCCCGCCAGACAAGCGTAGCCACCCTCTAGCGGTCGCTCGAGACAAAATCGCCATTGCTTCCTGTCCACCACGTGATCCCCTCTAAAGTTTCGGTTTTGCAAGGCTTTATTTCTCGCGCTGCTCTCCGTATGATTTTGGTTTTTGAAAGTAATTTATTGTGAAAATGTGAGCACCGTCGTAGAAACGCCGTATGGTAATGCATTCCTGTCCCGGCTGCGGCTCTCAGCTCTGTCACGGGAACGCGTTTTGTTCGTAAGTACACGGTAACTTGCTTTAGTCGCCCGTGTGTCTTCGAGTCATCTTGAATTGTTCATTTGGGACCTCAAACTCTGCCGCAGATTCATTTCATATCTTCTGTTGTTGTACAAATCTGATTAATGGAACGGCATTCTTTACCACTTAGTCCAGAAGGTACATATGTTGGAAGTAACCGTTGCCACACGTGATGTTTCCGGTCCCGCATACTCGGTTTGCGTTCTGCACACTGTGACTGGTCTTGTAATAGAACAATAAACACTCGAACACACAGAAATGAAGTGCAAGCACGCGTTCAACGTAATATTGCCATCTGAACTGCGATACAACTACAGCTCGCGTCGTCTGCTTTGCTGGAGCCATGCTGTCTGGAGGGTCACGTGAGCGGTCACGTGGTAGACAGGAGCATGCCAGAATGCAATGCGAGGCCGGCTACGCTACCAGCTCCGGTGGCGCAGCGGTAACGCGTGCGCTTGGAGACTGGGAGGTCCGCGGTTCGAATCCGCGGGCCGGCTGTGCCGTCTGGGGTTTTTCCTGGGTTTCCCTCAGATGTGTAATAGGTGTATGCCGGCACAGTTCCCCTGAAGTCGGCCCATGGACGCAGCTATCCTCCCCCCGAGCGGATTCCGCTCGGTCTTCCACTTCACCCTTTCCTCTCCTCCTCTCCACCACCTTTCCCTTCCGGAGAAACATGCCGCCTAATCAGGCAGGCAGACCTCTCGGGTTCCTCCCAACGACACTCCTCCTCCTCCTCCGGCTACGCTCGTCCCGATAGAAAACTGTCGGAGGTGAGGGGCCGCTCCTTGTGTTTCCTTCCTCCATGTTGCGGAGTAATCCAGTGCTGGCCGTTGTTCGATGGGGGCTCTCCCTACTTCTCTGCTGCGCCTGCGCGCTCCTTTTGTTCGCGGCCTCTTTCGAACGAACAAACTCTCTCTGTGAACCTCTGTGAACAAACAAGTCCCGACGCTGTCTGGCTTCTTGAACGTCTGACACATTGTTTTCAACGGCTCAGCATTTCATTTCAGTTCGCTTATCCGTTTATCCTCAGATGTGGATCGTTGTCTGAATCGCAGGGGCGGATTTTATGGTGGATTGTTATGTCGGGCCCAGTGTTATACGCATGCAATGTGGTTGCCGCCGTATGTGTCAGAAGTACGGATTCATTTCGAATACCTAGTACAGTGTTGCCCGTAATATTTAATTGTAATTTTCTAATTAACTGCACCGTCGATTGGAATGAAACACTTCCACAGGAATGAATGGAATGGCACCGTCCATTGGAATGAAACTTGCACAGTTTTTATCCTAGTGGCTTGGACTATCGAATAGCCACACTAAATGACATTTGATCGGTGCTGCTTTACAGTACCTTTAAATAAGCGCGGCATAGAAGTGCTGCAGATAAGGTAACACCACGTAACACTTGCAACGCTGCAGTCGAATTGCAGTGTGGAGCTTATTTATTTATTTTATTTTATTTCAGAATACCTCCAAAGGTCCCTTGGGGACATTACATGGGGGAGTGGGTTACAATATTAAACAGCATCACGAGTATATGTGAATCACATTTAGTACAGAAAAATAGTGAAAATACAACGCCGTGATAATGTGAGATAATAATATGACATACAACGAAGTTTATGCATGAAGAAACAACAACATCATAAGCTACAAAAAATGGATCATGTGATATACGTTAATAGTATGTTAAAAAGTACTGTACACAAGCAAAACACTTAGAAAGGTAACAGAATAATAACTATGAGAACAGAACAGAGATGGCAGTACGAAATTCTTGAGTTTGTGTTATTGTAGCGATGTTGCTCGGAAGGTCATTCCATTCTAGGACGGTGCGACAAAAGAATGATTTTGAAAAAACATTAGAATGACATAAAAAGCGGTCGACTTTATTTGGGTGATCAAGGCGGGGAAATATGACAGTGGATCGGCGAATCGGAGACTGTTGTGAGGGAATGTTGTGCAAGAATTTATGAAAGAGAGACAGACGTGAGATAAGACGGCGCTGTTCTAACGACGATAGGTTAAGTTCGCGTTTCAAAGCAGTGACTGATGTATTAGGAGAAAAATCGTTACAGATGAATCGTGCTGCTCTGTTTTGAATGGATTCTATGTTACATATTAAGTACCTCTGGTGAGGATCCCATATTGATTATGCATATTCTAGTTTAGGACGAACTAATGTTAGGTACGTGAGTCGATTTATGTTCGGTGGGGCCGATTTAAGATTACGTCGGATGAAGGCTAGGGTGTGATTAGCATTTGAGATTATTTTATCAATGTGGTTATTCCATGTTAAATCCGCTGAAAGATGTACGCCGAGGTACTTGTAAGTACTAGAGGGCGTTATGGGGGTGTTGTTAAGGGTATACCGGAAGTGATGCGAGGTTTTACGGCGTTGGAAACTTACAAGTGAGCATTTGTTTAGGTTCAGTGGCATCTGCAAAGTGTCGCACCAGGATTGGATTGAGGATAAGTCATTCTGTAATGTTATTTCATCATCAGAGGAACAAATTTTACGGTATAGCACACAGTCATCGACGAAGAGGCGGATTTGAGAACATATGTTATCGGGAAGACTATTGATGTATACGGAAAACAGAATGGGGCCTAGTACAGATCCTTGGGGTATGCCGGAGCTAACGGGTGTGGATGAGGAATCGTGACCATTGCAACTGACGAAGAGAAGACGTTGCGAGATAAAATTACGTAGCCAGTGAATTACATTGCTAACGAGATTCAGAGTAGAAAGCTTAAGAAGGAGTGTGTCGTGTGGTACCCTATCCAAAGCTTTGTAAAAATTTAAAAAAAGCGCGTCGGTACGATATCCACTGTCTGAGTTAGATGTTATGTCATGTATGAAGCCTGCTAGTTGGGTTTCACAAGACAGATGCTTGCGAAAGCCGTGCTGATAGTGGAAGAAGAAGTTGTTGCTCTCAAGGAAGTTAACTACGTGTGAGTAAAGTATGTGCTCGAGGATCTTACATGGAATGTTAGTTAAGGATATAGGACGATAGTAACTTGTGGATAGGAATGACCTTTGCTAGCTTCCAGTCCGCAGGCAGGGTCCCTTCGTTTAATGATTGAGTAAATATGCAGGACAAAATGATGCTCGAGATGTTCTTTGTACCAGAGTGGATTTTAGCATTAATGGAGTCTGCCCCACCGCTCGTGGAGAGTTTTAAAGAGTCAATGACTTTAGTAATTCCGTTGGGCGTGATGGTTATTCTGGTCATAGGAGCATAGTTCTTTGGCGACATGCTGGGATGGATAGCTGAGCAACGTGTGGAGAAAACTGACGAGAAGAAGTCAGCAAAAGCGGAGGCACAATGCTCGGGTGGAATGAAAGCACCTGATTCGTTTTTAAGGGTAATTGAGCTTTCTTTGGGAGGTTTCAAACAATTCTAAAATTTCCTAGGGCTGTTTACTAGCAAAGAAGGCAAATCAATGTTAAAGTATTTATGCTTTGCAAACTTTAATTCTGATGTATATTCACGGTTGGCTTCCGAGTACTTAGACCAAGTTTGAGTAGTTTTACTTTGTCTAGCGGTTCTAAACAGGCGTTTTTTCTTGTTTAGGAGTTTGCCGAGACGTTTTGTGAACCAAGGCGCATGAGAGAAACACTTAATGCGGACTTTAGGTACGTATAACTCCTCGAGGTGGCGAAGTGTATCCCTGAACAAAGCCCAGTTTTCCTCAACTGAGCGAGATGTGTACTGATTAAGAAAATATGTGTTGTACAGAGAAGTCGGGCCACTGTTTATAGCGGAAAAGTTGGCTCTGTTATAGGCACTAATTAGTTTAGTGGTGTGTTTAGGTGACAAAGGGCGATAAGAAGACATATTAAATAAAATTACTTTGTGGTCGCTAAGGCCATCGAATACTGATAACTGAGATGTGTCATCAGGGTGTGTTGTGAGCACAAGGTCCATGAGGGATTCAGTGTTTGATGCAACTCTGGTGGGGTCCTCGACCATTTGTGACAGATTAAAGGTTTGGCATACTTCAACGAAGTCTCGTGAGTCGCTGATGAGGTTATGACCGTTACAAGTAAGGCGGGTCCAGTCAATGTAAGGGTAGTTGAAGTCTCCATTTAAGAAAATGCGGTGTGACCGAAACCTAGCCCTGACTTCAGTCAACATTGACTGTAAGGCGACAGGAAAGCTTTTCGGTTCAGAATCTGGAGGCCTATAGCAAGTACCGATAAGAACTGGGGGGAAAACGTTATCTAGCGTGATCCATATGGCTTCCAACGAGGAAGAAATGTCAACGAGTGATGGGAAAAGGTTCTCTTTGGCACATACCATGACACCTACCCCTCGCTGATACGCCCTATCTCTGCGAAATAAGCGGTACCCCTTGAGTGGTCTGGATAGCTCATTGTCTGAGATAGCAGGGGACAACCAGGTTTCGGTTAATGATAATACGTCGCAAGACGTGCTGTGAACAAGGGCTTGTAGGTGGTCAAGCTTTGGCACAATACTTCTTATGTTAGTGTAGAGCACTGATATGGAAGAAAGAGGTGGACCTGGTGGGGACGGTAAAGTTGGATGGGGCGGTGAGAGAGCGGTTGCAGGTGAACTTTGCGGGGCTAGTTATATGAGTTCTTTTACAGTGTTAGACTGAGGCTCAAACACAAATGTCCTGCTCCCAATCAGTAACCTATCATGACGCAGTTTAAATGGGCATGATTGTGACTTTCCATATTCAACAAGGCGGCGAGCTAAGCGAGTGGCTGCCGAAAAGTAATTTGCGATTTTTATTGATGAGCCTTTGAACTTTGAGGCAGAAGTGACGACTTGATCTTTTAGTTTAAAAGAGCAGAACTTTGCAATAATAGGGAGGGGGCTAGTGTTGTTGAATTTTCCTAAGCGATGAACACGCTCGAAGTCTGCAGGGTTGCTCGTAATGCCGAGTTTACTGACAGGTTTCGATCACCTTTGACTCACTTTCTGCCCATGACTCGTTGGGGGTATCGGGTATGACATTAAATACAGCATTCGATCGGCGAGATCTATCTACTAGGTCGTTAATGCAGGCAGTAAGTGACTCAACACGGGCAACAGTATTCGAACAGGAGGAACGAATGTCAGAAAGGTCAGCTTGGATGGTGTCAACAAGAGTTGACTGGGTAGTTTTCATGGCTGCGATCTCGCTCTCAATGGTTGTCAGTTTACTGCAAAGTATACTGAGATAGCTTTATCGGTGTTTTTTTGACTGGACTGTAAGGCCTTCATATCGGTCATGAGTGTGTCTACGTTTTTGCTAAGATTTGTTAACATGTCAAGCGTACGTGACAGTTGTTCTTCCTGCGATTTGGTCATAGGGCCTGGTTTTAGTTCCACGTCACCACACAGCATGAGTAAACGTGCTAGGTAGGCTATACATTCTAAGCACTTTGAAAAATATACACGGTGTGGGAAGGGCAGCAGCACAAGACATGCATCATTACTGCGGTAGCAGGTAACGCATGTGCTCACCTGTAGCATAGCGAGAAGACGGTAAGGAAACATGGTATGGCTGCTGACACCGTTCCCACTGGCGAAGAAGTTGTGGAGACAGTCTTTAGCAGAAAACGGTTGCGTTGACGTCATCGTTGTTTTGATGTTCTTCGGTAGCTGGTTGGAGGACGAGTCGATGCAGATAACCGGCTCGTGTGGCAAGGTGCCTTGGCTATCTCCATTTCCGCAGACAGGGCCCTTGCACTCGAGGCATTGTTGAAGCGACGGCGGTGAATCGGGGCCAGAAGAAACATTCAGGACGCTTCCATGCACGTGTGAATAGAACAGCAGCTGTAACATAGCGAGAAGACGGTAAGGAAACATGGTATGGCTGCTGACACCGTTCCCACTGGCGAAGAAGTTGTGGAGACAGTCTTTAGCAGAAAACGGTTGCGTTGACGTCATCGTTGTTTTGATGTTCTTCGGTAGCTGGTTGGAGGACGAGTCGATGCAGATAACCGGCTCGTGTGGCAAGGTGCCTTGGCTATCTCCATTTCCGCAGACAGGGCCCTTGCACTCGAGGCATTGTTGAACCGACGGCGGTGAATCGGGGCCAGAAGAAACATTCAGGACGCTTCCATGCACGTGTGAATAGAACAGCAGCTGTAACATAGCGAGAAGACGGTAAGGAAACATGGTATGGCTGCTGACACCGTTCCCACTGGCGAAGAAGTTGTGGAGACAGTCTTTAGCAGAAAACGGTTGCGTTGACGTCATCGTTGTTTTGATGTTCTTCGGTAGCTGGTTGGAGGACGAGTCGATGCAGATAACCGGCTCGTGTGGCAAGGTGCCTTGGCTATCTCCATTTCCGCAGACAGGGCCATTGCACTCGAGGCATTGTTGAACCGACGGCGGTGAATCGGGGCCAGAAGAAACATTCAGGACGCTTCCATGCACGTGTGAATAGAACAGCAGCTGTAACATAGCGAGAAGACGGTAAGGAAACATGGTATGGCTGCTGACACCGTTCCCACTGGCGAAGAAGTTGTGGAGACAGTCTTTAGCAGAAAACGGTTGCGTTGACGTCATCGTTGTTTTGATGTTCTTCGGTAGCTGGTTGGAGGACGAGTCGATGCAGATAACCGGCTCATGTGGCAAGGTGCCTTGGCTATCTCCATTTCCACAGACAGGGCCTTTGCACTCGAGGCATTGTTGAACCGACGGCGGTGAATCGGGGCCAGAAGAAACATTCAGGACGCTTCCATGCACGTGTGAATAGAACAGCAGCTGTAACATAGCGAGAAGACGGTAAGGAAACATGGTATGGCTGCTGACACCGTTCCCACTGGCGAAGAAGTTGTGGAGACAGTCTTTAGCAGAAAACGGTTGCGTTGACGTCATCGTTGTTTTGATGTTCTTCGGTAGCTGGTTGGAGGACGAGTCGATGCAGATAACCGGCTCATGTGGCAAGGTGCCTTGGCTATCTCCATTTCCACAGACAGGGCCTTTGCACTCGAGGCATTGTTGAACCGACGGCGGTGAATCGGGGCCAGAAGAAACATTCAGGACGCTTCCATGCACGTGTGAATAGAACAGCAGCTGTAACATAGCGAGAAGACGGTAAGGAAACATGGTATGGCTGCTGACACCGTTCCCACTGGCGAAGAAGTTGTGGAGACAGTCTTTAGCAGAAAACGGTTGCGTTGACGTCATCGTTGTTTTGATGTTCTTCGGTAGCTGGTTGGAGGACGAGTCGATGCAGATAACCGGCTCGTGTGGCAAGGTGCCTTGGCTATCTCCATTTCCGCAGACAGGGCCCTTGCACTCGAGGCATTGTTGAACCGACGGCGGTGAATCGGGGCCAGAAGAAACATTCAGGACGCTTCCATGCACGTGTGAATAGAACAGCAGCTGTAACATAGCGAGAAGACGGTAAGGAAACATGGTATGGCTGCTGATACCGTTCCCACTGGCGAAGAAGTTGTGGAGACAGTCTTTAGCAGAAAACGGTTGCGTTGACGTCATCGTTGTTTTGATGTTCTTCGGTAGCTGGTTGGAGGACGAGTCGATGCAGATAACCGGCTCGTGTGGCAAGGTGCCTTGGCTATCTCCATTTCCGCAGACAGGGCCCTTGCACTCGAGGCATTGTTGAACCGACGGCGGTGAATCGGGGCCAGAAGAAACATTCAGGACGCTTCCATGCACGTGTGAATAGAACAGCAGCTGTAACATAGCGAGAAGACGGTAAGGAAACATGGTATGGCTGCTGACACCGTTCCCACTGGCGAAGAAGTTGTGGAGACAGTCTTTAGCAGAAAACGGTTGAGTTGACGTCATCGTTGTTTTGATGTTCTTCGGTAGCTGGTTGGAGGACGAGTCGATGCAGATAACCGGCTCATGTGGCAAGGTGCCTTGGCTATCTCCATTTCCACAGACAGGGCCCTTGCACTCGAGGCATTGTTGAACCGACGGCGGTGAATCGGGGCCAGAAGAAACATTCAGGACGCTTCCATGCACGTGTGAATAGAACAGCAGCTGTAACATAGCGAGAAGACGGTAAGGAAACATGGTACGGCTGCTGACACCGTTCCCACTGGCGAAGAAGTTGTGGAGACAGTATTTAGCAGAAAACGGTTGCGTTGACGTCATCGTTGTTTTGATGTTCTTCGGTAGCTGGTTGGAGGACGAGTCGATGCAGATAACCGGCTCGTGTGGCAAGGTGCCTTGGCTATCTCCATTTCCACAGACAGGGCCCTTGCACTCGAGGCATTGTTGAACCGACGGCGGTGAATCGGGGCCAGAAGAAACATTCAGGACGCTTCCATGCACGTGTGAATAGAACAGCAGCTGTAACATAGCGAGAAGACGGTAAGGAAACATGGTATGGCTACTGACACCGTTCCCACTGGCGCAGAAGTTGTGGAGACAGTCTTTAGCAGAAAACGGTTGCGTTGACGTCATCGTTGTTTTGATGTTCTTCGGTAGCTGGTTGGAGGACGATTGATTGATTGATTGATTATGTGTTTAATGGCACAAAGGCAACAAAGGCCATAGAGCGCCAAAACTATGCTGACTGTGTCGGAGACGATTATGGGAAAGATGATGTGAGAGAGAGTGTGGTAGTTAAAACCTATCTAGAGGTATGAGCGATGAGCGATGATTGATTGACCAGGATAAGAGAGAGGGGGATGACGATAGCAAGCGAGCATGGCAGTTAAAAGCTATCTACAAGTGTGACAATGAGATATTTACATGAGGAGTTCGGTGATAATGGATAAAAGCGGAGCAATGCTTATCATCTACATCTGACTAAGAAACCCACACGTGGTCAAAAATTTGATTACGTTATCAAACGGCACAAGAGGGGTGTCACCCAGTAGAAGGGCTGGGTGGAGTGGGACATGGTATCTGTAGAATGGGGTGAAATACTGTTGGCGTTGGTGTTCGAAGTGAGGGCAGGATGCCAGTACGTGCAAGACAGTCAAGCTGTCACCGCAGTGCGCACAAGCTGGCGGATCCTGACCTCTGAGTAGGTGGTGATGCGTGAGCCATGTGTGTCCAATCCTCAATCTCGCGTAAAGAACTTCGGATGATCTGTTGATGTGTTCAGTCCGATGCGGGGGAGAAACGTGTGGCTGTGTGAGGTGTAGCTTGTTATTTTCTTCCATGTCCCACTCCTGCTGCCACTGTGTGCAGACAGCTCTCTTTAACACTGGCAGGATGTCTTGGTAGGGTAGTCCTAGAGCTGACTCCTCTTGTGCCAACGCTCGCCGAGCCTCACGGTCGGCTCGTTCATTCCCCGGGATCCCAGTGTGGCTGGGGACCCAGCAGAGACAGATTGAAAAGCCTCGGGAACAAAGTTGGGTCGCAAGCGCTCGTACTCGCTTGACGAGGTGATTCTTGCTGTCATAGCATGAAAGCAGCGCACGCACAGAGCTTAGCGAATCGGAATAAATCACTGAATTTTGAAGGTCGTTTTGTTGAATGTGCCGCAGAGCCAGGAGAATCGCGTAAAGCTCTGCGGTGGAAACTGTGGCGTTCTTGTTCAGGCGTGCCGTCATAATAGAATCACCTTCAAGGGCAACGGCCGCCACACCATTGCTTACTTTAGTCCCATCAGTGTAGATTGCATGGTGGTTCCCGAAGTTATGGTGAATCTCCAGGAATTCCTGGAGAATGACAGTGTGTGCAGTGGATTGTTTGTCAAACTGTGTCATTTTTAAATTGGATTGTATTAGATGTCTCTGCCAAGGCGCAGCATCGAGGACTGCCTGCTGCAAGGGAACGCCAGAGGGGCTGAATCCCACACGGGAACTCGCCGCCTCCACACGAAGCGGGAACGAGGGTACAACAGAGGGCTTTGCAAGGAAGAGTCTCTCCAGAGCGGGGTTCACACTAGAGTGTACAACTGGGTCATCGCCCTGGCATCTGTACCTTAGCGCAGCCTTCACATGTTCAAATTGCCTCCGTCTCTCGAGCGACCATTCATTGCCCTCAACATACAAACTCTTCACAGGGGACGTCCGGAAGGCACCGGTGGCGAGTCGGATGCCTTCGTGGTGGATGGGGTCCAACACCTTCAATGCCGAAGGCCGCGCCCAGCCATACACGACACTCCCGTACTCAATTACTGATCGCACAACCGAGTCATAGACCCGCAACAGTGTGACTTTGTCGGCTCCCCACGATCGATGGGATAAAACTTTGAGTATGTTGGAGGATTTCAGGCACTTCTGTTTTATATAGTTTATGTGTGGCACAAAAGACAGCTTCTTGTCAAACACCACCCCCAGAAATTTTTGCTCATCAGAAACTGGTAGTGTGTTGCCACCGAGGAGCAGCGAGGGCTCAGCAAATGTGCCTCGCTTCCTAGTAAAGACAACACACGCTGTCTTTTGCGCGGAAAACCTGAAGCCGTTTTCATCAGCCCACTTAGATAGACGGTTGATCGTGAGCTGCACCTGCCTCTCAGCTGTTGAAAGATTTGATGCTGAGTAGGAAACTTGGACATCGTCTACGTACAGGGAGTACTGGACGCCAGGTGGGATGGCTCTGGCTATCGAGTTCATTTTCACAACGAATAGCGTAACGCTCAGCACAGACCCCTGTGGAACCCCGTTCTCTTGTACAAAGACGTTAGATAAAGTTGAGCCCAGACTGACACGAAACTTTCTATCTCTGAGGAAATTATCGATGCACCTGTACATGCACCCTGTGATACCACATGCGTGTAGATCTTGCAGAATCCCGAAGCGCCATGTGGTATCGTACGCCTTTTCGAGATCAAAAAACACGGATACGCAGAACTGCCCTCGAACAAAAGCCTCTCTGATTTGTGATTCTAGGTGGAGTAGGTTGTCCTGGGTGCTCCGGCCGGAACGAAAACCGCTTTGGTGTTTGTCAAAGATGCCTGCCTCTTCCAAAACATATACGAGCCTTGCATTTACCATGCGCTCGAAAGTCTTCCCAAGGCAGCTGGTTAATGCGATTGGGCGATAACTAATAGCAGCAGACGGGTCTTTCCCTGGCTTGAGAACCGGAACCACTTCGGCTAGCTTCCAGGACAACGGAAGAGTTCCTTCTCTCCACACACGGTTAAAAAAGTGGAGTAAGATTTGTTGCGACTGGGGTGTTAAATGCCGCAAAATGTCATAGTGTATGCCGTCAGGGCCAGGTGCAGTGTTCTTTCTTGCCTGTAGGGCTCTCTGAAGTTCATGTGCGTTGAAGGGTACATTGTAAGGTGCTGTATCTTGTTTAGGTTGTTTAATGATGCGTTTTTCAGCAGCGGTTTTGTGTGACAGGAAACGCTGGCTGTAATGCGAGGAGCTAGACACGTGTTCAAAGTGTCCGCCAAGTACGTTAGCCTGTTCCTCCAAGGACGTACAGGGAACGCCATTCTGCGAAAGACAAGGCACTGTAAACCCTTTGTATTTCCCGGAGATCTTATTGATACGGTCCCACACAACCTTGGCTGGAGTTCGCGAGTTCAATGTACCCACAAACTCCTTCCACGAGTTGCGCTTGGCCTCCTCCCTTGTGCGTTTGGCTGCAGCACGCTTCCTTTTGTATTGGATCATGTTGTCAACTGTCGGGTATCGACGCAAACGAGCCCACGCCTTTTGTTGTTCCTTGCGCGTCCGTTTACAGTCGTCGTTCCACCAAGGCTTTGAACGCTTGGGCAGAGAGGACGACGTCTTGGATATGAATTGTGTAGCAGCATGTATTATCGTGTTTGTTATGAATTCGTTGGCCTCGTCGATACTCATGTTGTCAGTGTTGTGTACGGTCAGGTCAGCCGGCACGCTGAACACCGCCCAGTTCGCATCCTGCAGCCTCCAGCGGGGTTTTCGCGTACACAGCACAGCATCATCACACTGATACTCGACCCAAGTTGGAAAATGGTCACTGCAATAGGGGTTTTGGATCACGTGCCACTGCAGATCTTGTGCAATCGTCGCACTACAGATGGAAAGGTCCAATGCAGAGAATGTCCGTGTTGATGTGCTGCAGTATGTTGGTTGTGTTGTGTTCAGGAGTGTGATGGAGTGGCGGAGGAGTAAATCCTCAAGAAGTCTGCCCCTCGAGTCCAAATCTGAACATCCCCACAAACGGCTGTGTGCATTAAAATCCCCCATAATGAGGAATGGGGCTGCCAGCTGGTCCAAGAGATCTTCGATATCCTGTCGCTGCACATCTGCTGCAGGAGGAAGATATATTGAGCAGAGCGTAAGTGGTGTAGAGAGATTCAATCGAACAGCCACAGCTTCCAATGTTGTTGTCAACGGCACCTCAAGTGCAGCAACAGACCGGGATGCTAGAATCGCCACTCCACCTGAGGATCGCGTAACCACCGGGCGATCCCTTCTAAACATTTGGTATTGTTGGAACGGATTTGTGTGTCCAGAGTTCAAATACGTCTCTTGGAGGCAGACGCCAATTGGCCTGTGCGCCTCCAGGAGGTCATGCACATCATCAACATTTGGAAGCACTCCCCTGCAGTTCCACTGCATGAAAATCTTTTGCGTATTCAGCATGCTTGGTGTACTTAGGGCGCTTGCACCCTGGCTGGAGGTGCCTTCGGTGACACCTTCTGCAAATGTCCTCTACCTCGACCCGGCTGTTTCCCCTTCTGTTGATCTGGGGAGTTCTGAGGGGTTGGCGATGACTTCTGCGGCGTGCAGCAGTCATCGACATCCATCGACTGGGGTACGGTTTGGACCGAGCCCTCACCGCCCCCATTCCCTTCGGAAGAGGTATTGCCAGCCTGATTGGGGCTGGCGACCTCCTTGTGGCCAGCCCTTGGGCAGGCCACGTTTCCCTTGGGAGACACATGAGCTGTGTCCCCAACGTTTGTGTTGGGAGTGTTGTGTGGGGACTCAGTCTGAGTCTCCACAGATGGAGGACGAGTCGATGCAGATAACCGGCTCGTGTGGCAAGGTGCCTTGGCTATCTCCATTTCCACAGACAGGGCCCTTGCACTCGAGGCATTGTTGAACCGACGGCGGTGAATCGGGGCCAGAAGAAACATTCAGGACGCTTCCATGCACGTGTGAATAGAACAGCAGCTGTAACATAGCGAGAAGACGGTAAGGAAACATGGTATGGCTGCTGACACCGTTCCCACTGGCGAAGAAGTTGTGGAGACAGTCTTTAGCAGAAAACGGTTGCGTTGACGTCATCGTTGTTTTGATGTTCTTCGGTAGCTGGCTGGAGGACGAGTCGATGCAGATAACCGGCTCGTGTGGCAAGGTGCCTTGGCTATCTCCATTTCCAGAGACAGGGCCCTTGCACTCGAGGCATTGTTGAACCGAGGGTGGTGAATCGGGGCCAGAAGAAACATTCAGGACGCTTCCATGCACGTGTGAATAGAACAGCAGCTGTAACATAGCGAGAAGACGGTAAGGAAACATGGTATGGCTGCTGACACCGTTCCCACTGGCGAAGAAGTTGTGGAGACAGTCTTTAGCAGAAAACGGTTGCGTTGACGTCATCGTTGTTTTGATGTTCTTCGGTAGCTGGTTGGAGGACGAGTCGATGCAGATAACCGGCTCGTGTGGCAAGGTGCCTTGGCTATCTCCATTTCCGCAGACAGGGCCCTTGCACTCGAGGCATTGTTGAACCGACGGCGGTGAATCGGGGCCAGAAGAAACATTCAGGACGCTTCCATGCACGTGTGAATAGAACAGCAGCTGTAACATAGCGAGAAGACGGTAAGGAAACATGGTATGGCTGCTGACACCGTTCCCACTGGCGAAGAAGTTGTGGAGACAGTCTTTAGCAGAAAACGGTTGCGTTGACGTCATCGTTGTTTTGATGTTCTTCGGTAGCTGGCTGGAGGACGAGTCGATGCAGATAACCGGCTCGTGTGGCAAGGTGCCTTGGCTATCTCCATTTCCAGAGACAGGGCCCTTGCACTCGAGGCATTGTTGAACCGAGGGTGGTGAATCGGGGCCAGAAGAAACATTCAGGACGCTTCCATGCACGTGTGAATAGAACAGCAGCTGTAACATAGCGAGAAGACGGTAAGGAAACATGGTATGGCTGCTGACACCGTTCCCACTGGCGAAGAAGTTGTGGAGACAGTCTTTAGCAGAAAACGGTTGCGTTGACGTCATCGTTGTTTTGATGTTCTTCGGTAGCTGGTTGGAGGACGAGTCGATGCAGATAACCGGCTCGTGTGGCAAGGTGCCTTGGCTATCTCCATTTCCGCAGACAGGGCCCTTGCACTCGAGGCATTGTTGAACCGACGGCGGTGAATCGGGGCCAGAAGAAACATTCAGGACGCTTCCATGCACGTGTGAATAGAACAGCAGCTGTAACATAGCGAGAAGACGGTAAGGAAACATGGTATGGCTGCTGACACCGTTCCCACTGGCGAAGAAGTTGTGGAGACAGTCTTTAGCAGAAAACGGTTGCGTTGACGTCATCGTTGTTTTGATGTTCTTCGGTAGCTGGTTGGAGGACGAGTCGATGCAGATAACCGGCTCATGTGGCAAGGTGCCTTGGCTATCTCCATTTCCACAGACAGGGCCTTTGCACTCGAGGCATTGTTGAACCGACGGCGGTGAATCGGGGCCAGAAGAAACATTCAGGACGCTTCCATGCACGTGTGAATAGAACAGCAGCTGTAACATAGCGAGAAGACGGTAAGGAAACATGGTATGGCTGCTGACACCGTTCCCACTGGCGAAGAAGTTGTGGAGACAGTCTTTAGCAGAAAACGGTTGCGTTGACGTCATCGTTGTTTTGATGTTCTTCGGTAGCTGGTTGGAGGACGAGTCGATGCAGATAACCGGCTCATGTGGCAAGGTGCCTTGGCTATCTCCATTTCCACAGACAGGGCCTTTGCACTCGAGGCATTGTTGAACCGACGGCGGTGAATCGGGGCCAGAAGAAACATTCAGGACGCTTCCATGCACGTGTGAATAGAACAGCAGCTGTAGCATAGCGAGAAGACGGTAAGGAAACATGGTATGGCTGCTGACACCGTTCCCACTGGCGAAGAAGTTGTGGAGACAGTCTTTAGCAGAAAACGGTTGCGTTGACGTCATCGTTGTTTTGATGTTCTTCGGTAGCTGGTTGGAGGACGAGTCGATGCAGATAACCGGCTCGTGTGGCAAGGTGCCTTGGCTATCTCCATTTCCGCAGACAGGGCCCTTGCACTCGAGGCATTGTTGAACCGACGGCGGTGAATCGGGGCCAGAAGAAACATTCAGGACGCTTCCATGCACGTGTGAATAGAACAGCAGCTGTAACATAGCGAGAAGACGGTAAGGAAACATGGTATGGCTGCTGACACCGTTCCCACTGGCGAAGAAGTTGTGGAGACAGTCTTTAGCAGAAAACGGTTGCGTTGACGTCATCGTTGTTTTGATGTTCTTCGGTAGCTGGTTGGAGGACGAGTCGATGCAGATAACCGGCTCGTGTGGCAAGGTGCCTTGGCTATCTCCATTTCCACAGACAGGGCCCTTGCACTCGAGGCATTGTTGAACCGACGGCGGTGAATCAGGGCCAGAAGAAACATTCAGGACGCTTCCATGCACGTGTGAATAGAACAGCAGCTGTAACATAGCGAGAAGACGGTAAGGAAACATGGTATGGCTGCTGACACCGTTCCCACTGGCGAAGAAGTTGTGGAGACAGTATTTAGCAGAAAACGGTTGCGTTGACGTCATCGTTGTTTTGATGTTCTTCGGTAGCTGGTTGGAGGACGAGTCGATGCAGATAACCGGCTCGTGTGGCAAGGTGCCTTGGCTATCTCCATTTGCACAGACAGGGCCCTTGCACTCGAGGCATTGTTGAACCGACGGCGGTGAATCGGGGCCAGAAGAAACATTCAGGACGCTTCCATGCACGTGTGAATAGAACAGCAGCTGTAACATAGCGAGAAGACGGTAAGGAAACATGGTATGGCTGCTGACACCGTTCCCACTGGCGAAGAAGTTGTGGAGACAGTCTTTAGCAGAAAACGGTTGCGTTGACGTCATCGTTGTTTTGATGTTCTTCGGTAGCTGGCTGGAGGACGAGTCGATGCAGATAACCGGCTCGTGTGGCAAGGTGCCTTGGCTATCTCCATTTCCACAGACAGGGCCCTTGCACTCGAGGCATTGTTGAACCGACGGCGGTGAATCGGGGCCAGAAGAAACATTCAGGACGCTTCCATGCACGTGTGAATAGAACAGCAGCTGTAACATAGCGAGAAGACGGTAAGGAAACATGGTATGGCTACTGACACCGTTCCCACTGGCGAAGAAGTTGTGGAGACAGTCTTTAGCAGAAAACGGTTGCGTTGACGTCATCGTTGTTTTGATGTTCTTCGGTAGCTGGTTGGAGGACGAGTCGATGCAGATAACCGGCTCGTGTGGCAAGGTGCCTTGGCTATCTCCATTTCCACAGACAGGGCCCTTGCACTCGAGGCATTGTTGAACCGACGGCGGTGAATCGGGGCCAGAAGAAACATTCAGGACGCTTCCATGCACGTGTGAATAGAACAGCAGCTGTAACATAGCGAGAAGACGGTAAGGAAACATGGTATGGCTGCTGACACCGTTCCCACTGGCGAAGAAGTTGTGGAGACAGTCTTTAGCAGAAAACGGTTGCGTTGACGTCATCGTTGTTTTGATGTTCTTCGGTAGCTGGCTGGAGGACGAGTCGATGCAGATAACCGGCTCGTGTGGCAAGGTGCCTTGGCTATCTCCATTTCCAGAGACAGGGCCCTTGCACTCGAGGCATTGTTGAACCGACGGCGGTGAATCGGGGCCAGAAGAAACATTCAGGACGCTTCCATGCACGTGTGAATAGAACAGCAGCTGTAACATAGCGAGAAGACGGTAAGGAAACATGGTATGGCTGCTGACACCGTTCCCACTGGCGAAGAAGTTGTGGAGACAGTCTTTAGCAGAAAACGGTTGCGTTGACGTCATCGTTGTTTTGATGTTCTTCGGTAGCTGGTTGGAGGACGAGTCGATGCAGATAACCGGCTCGTGTGGCAAGGTGCCTTGGCTATCTCCATTTCCGCAGACAGGGCCCTTGCACTCGAGGCATTGTTGAACCGACGGCGGTGAATCGGGGCCAGAAGAAACATTCAGGACGCTTCCATGCACGTGTGAATAGAACAGCAGCTGTAACATAGCGAGAAGACGGTAAGGAAACATGGTATGGCTGCTGACACCGTTCCCACTGGCGAAGAAGTTGTGGAGACAGTCTTTAGCAGAAAACGGTTGCGTTGACGTCATCGTTGTTTTGATGTTCTTCGGTAGCTGGTTGGAGGACGAGTCGATGCAGATAAGCGGCTCATGTGGCAAGGTGCCTTGGCTATCTCCATTTCCACAGACAGGGCCCTTGCACTCGAGGCATTGTTGAACCGACGGCGGTGAATCGGGGCCAGAAGAAACATTCAGGACGCTTCCATGCACGTGTGAATAGAACAGCAGCTGTAACATAGCGAGAAGACGGTAAGGAAACATGGTATGGCTGCTGACACCGTTCCCACTGGCGAAGAAGTTGTGGAGACAGTATTTAGCAGAAAACGGTTGCGTTGACGTCATCGTTGTTTTGATGTTCTTCGGTAGCTGGTTGGAGGACGAGTCGATGCAGATAACCGGCTCGTGTGGCAAGGTGCCTTGGCTATCTCCATTTCCACAGACAGGGCCCTTGCACTCGAGGCATTGTTGAACCGACGGCGGTGAATCGGGGCCAGAAGAAACATTCAGGACGCTTCCATGCACGTGTGAATAGAACAGCAGCTGTAACATAGCGAGAAGACGGTAAGGAAACATGGTATGGCTGCTGACACCGTTCCCACTGGCGAAGAAGTTGTGGAGACAGTCTTTAGCAGAAAACGGTTGCGTTGACGTCATCGTTGTTTTGATGTTCTTCGGTAGCTGGTTGGAGGACGAGTCGATGCAGATAACCGGCTCATGTGGCAAGGTGCCTTGGCTATCTCCATTTCCACAGACAGGGCCCTTGCACTCGAGGCATTGTTGAACCGACGGCGGTGAATCGGGGCCAGAAGAAACATTCAGGACGCTTCCATGCACGTGTGAATAGAACAGCAGCTGTAACATAGCGAGAAGACGGTAAGGAAACATGGTATGGCTGCTGACACCGTTCCCACTGGCGAAGAAGTTGTGGAGACAGTCTTTAGCAGAAAACGGTTGCGTTGACGTCATCGTTGTTTTGATGTTCTTCGGTAGCTGGTTGGAGGACGAGTCGATGCAGATAACCGGCTCGTGTGGCAAGGTGCCTTGGCTATCTCCATTTCCACAGACAGGGCCCTTGCACTCGAGGCATTGTTGAACCGACGGCGGTGAATCGGGGCCAGAAGAAACATTCAGGACGCTTCCATGCACGTGTGAATAGAACAGCAGCTGTAACATAGCGAGAAGACGGTAAGGAAACATGGTATGGCTGCTGACACCGTTCCCACTGGCGAAGAAGTTGTGGAGACAGTCTTTAGCAGAAAACGGTTGCGTTGACGTCATCGTTGTTTTGATGTTCTTCGGTAGCTGGTTGGAGGACGAGTCGATGCAGATAACCGGCTCGTGTGGCAAGGTGCCTTGGCTATCTCCATTTCCACAGACAGGGCCCTTGCACTCGAGGCATTGTTGAACCGACGGCGGTGAATCGGGGCCAGAAGAAACATTCAGGACGCTTCCATGCACGTGTGAATAGAACAGCAGCTGTAACATAGCGAGAAGACGGTAAGGAAACATGGTATGGCTGCTGACACCGTTCCCACTGGCGAAGAAGTTGTGGAGACAGTATTTAGCAGAAAACGGTTGCGTTGACGTCATCGTTGTTTTGATGTTCTTCGGTAGCTGGTTGGAGGACGAGTCGATGCAGATAACCGGCTCGTGTGGCAAGGTGCCTTGGCTATCTCCATTTCCACAGACAGGGCCCTTGCACTCGAGGCATTGTTGAACCGACGGCGGTGAATCGGGGCCAGAAGAAACATTCAGGACGCTTCCATGCACGTGTGAATAGAACAGCAGCTGTAACATAGCGAGAAGACGGTAAGGAAACATGGTATGGCTGCTGACACCGTTCCCACTGGCGAAGAAGTTGTGGAGACAGTATTTAGCAGAAAACGGTTGCGTTGACGTCATCGTTGTTTTGATGTTCTTCGGTAGCTGGTTGGAGGACGAGTCGATGCAGATAACCGGCTCGTGTGGCAAGGTGCCTTGGCTATCTCCATTTCCACAGACAGGGCCCTTGCACTCGAGGCATTGTTGAACCGACGGCGGTGAATCGGGGCCAGAAGAAACATTCAGGACGCTTCCATGCACGTGTGAATAGAACAGCAGCTGTAACATAGCGAGAAGACGGTAAGGAAACATGGTATGGCTGCTGACACCGTTCCCACTGGCGAAGAAGTTGTGGAGACAGTCTTTAGCAGAAAACGGTTGCGTTGACGTCATCGTTGTTTTGATGTTCTTCGGTAGCTGGTTGGAGGACGAGTCGATGCAGATAACCGGCTCGTGTGGCAAGGTGCCTTGGCTATCTCCATTTCCACAGACAGGGCCCTTGCACTCGAGGCATTGTTGAACCGACGGCGGTGAATCGGGGCCAGAAGAAACATTCAGGACGCTTCCATGCACGTGTGAATAGAACAGCAGCTGTAACATAGCGAGAAGACGGTAAGGAAACATGGTATGGCTGCTGACACCGTTCCCACTGGCGAAGAAGTTGTGGAGACAGTATTTAGCAGAAAACGGTTGCGTTGACGTCATCGTTGTTTTGATGTTCTTCGGTAGCTGGTTGGAGGACGAGTCGATGCAGATAACCGGCTCGTGTGGCAAGGTGCCTTGGCTATCTCCATTTCCACAGACAGGGCCCTTGCACTCGAGGCATTGTTGAACCGACGGCGGTGAATCGGGGCCAGAAGAAACATTCAGGACGCTTCCATGCACGTGTGAATAGAACAGCAGCTGTAACATAGCGAGAAGACGGTAAGGAAACATGGTATGGCTGCTGACACCGTTCCCACTGGCGAAGAAGTTGTGGAGACAGTCTTTAGCAGAAAACGGTTGCGTTGACGTCATCGTTGTTTTGATGTTCTTCGGTAGCTGGTTGGAGGACGAGTCGATGCAGATAACCGGCTCATGTGGCAAGGTGCCTTGGCTATCTCCATTTCCACAGACAGGGCCCTTGCACTCGAGGCATTGTTGAACCGACGGCGGTGAATCGGGGCCAGAAGAAACATTCAGGACGCTTCCATGCACGTGTGAATAGAACAGCAGCTGTAACATAGCGAGAAGACGGTAAGGAAACATGGTATGGCTGCTGACACCGTTCCCACTGGCGAAGAAGTTGTGGAGACAGTATTTAGCAGAAAACGGTTGCGTTGACGTCATCGTTGTTTTGATGTTCTTCGGTAGCTGGTTGGAGGACGAGTCGATGCAGATAACCGGCTCGTGTGGCAAGGTGCCTTGGCTATCTCCATTTCCACAGACAGGGCCCTTGCACTCGAGGCATTGTTGAACCGACGGCGGTGAATCGGGGCCAGAAGAAACATTCAGGACGCTTCCATGCACGTGTGAATAGAACAGCAGCTGTAACATAGCGAGAAGACGGTAAGGAAACATGGTATGGCTGCTGACACCGTTCCCACTGGCGAAGAAGTTGTGGAGACAGTCTTTAGCAGAAAACGGTTGCGTTGACGTCATCGTTGTTTTGATGTTCTTCGGTAGCTGGTTGGAGGACGAGTCGATGCAGATAACCGGCTCGTGTGGCAAGGTGCCTTGGCTATCTCCATTTCCACAGACAGGGCCCTTGCACTCGAGGCATTGTTGAACCGACGGCGGTGAATCGGGGCCAGAAGAAACATTCAGGACGCTTCCATGCACGTGTGAATAGAACAGCAGCTGTAACATAGCGAGAAGACGGTAAGGAAACATGGTATGGCTGCTGACACCGTTCCCACTGGCGAAGAAGTTGTGGAGACAGTCTTTAGCAGAAAACGGTTGCGTTGACGTCATCGTTGTTTTGATGTTCTTCGGTAGCTGGTTGGAGGACGAGTCGATGCAGATAACCGGCTCGTGTGGCAAGGTGCCTTGGCTATCTCCATTTCCACAGACAGGGCCCTTGCACTCGAGGCATTGTTGAACCGACGGCGGTGAATCGGGGCCAGAAGAAACATTCAGGACGCTTCCATGCACGTGTGAATAGAACAGCAGCTGTAACATAGCGAGAAGACGGTAAGGAAACATGGTATGGCTGCTGACACCGTTCCCACTGGCGAAGAAGTTGTGGAGACAGTATTTAGCAGAAAACGGTTGCGTTGACGTCATCGTTGTTTTGATGTTCTTCGGTAGCTGGTTGGAGGACGAGTCGATGCAGATAACCGGCTCGTGTGGCAAGGTGCCTTGGCTATCTCCATTTCCACAGACAGGGCCCTTGCACTCGAGGCATTGTTGAACCGACGGCGGTGAATCGGGGCCAGAAGAAACATTCAGGACGCTTCCATGCACGTGTGAATAGAACAGCAGCTGTAACATAGCGAGAAGACGGTAAGGAAACATGGTATGGCTGCTGACACCGTTCCCACTGGCGAAGAAGTTGTGGAGACAGTATTTAGCAGAAAACGGTTGCGTTGACGTCATCGTTGTTTTGATGTTCTTCGGTAGCTGGTTGGAGGACGAGTCGATGCAGATAACCGGCTCGTGTGGCAAGGTGCCTTGGCTATCTCCATTTCCACAGACAGGGCCCTTGCACTCGAGGCATTGTTGAACCGACGGCGGTGAATCGGGGCCAGAAGAAACATTCAGGACGCTTCCATGCACGTGTGAATAGAACAGCAGCTGTAACATAGCGAGAAGACGGTAAGGAAACATGGTATGGCTGCTGACACCGTTCCCACTGGCGAAGAAGTTGTGGAGACAGTATTTAGCAGAAAACGGTTGCGTTGACGTCATCGTTGTTTTGATGTTCTTCGGTAGCTGGTTGGAGGACGAGTCGATGCAGATAACCGGCTCGTGTGGCAAGGTGCCTTGGCTATCTCCATTTCCACAGACAGGGCCCTTGCACTCGAGGCATTGTTGAACCGACGGCGGTGAATCGGGGCCAGAAGAAACATTCAGGACGCTTCCATGCACGTGTGAATAGAACAGCAGCTGTAACATAGCGAGAAGACGGTAAGGAAACATGGTATGGCTGCTGACACCGTTCCCACTGGCGAAGAAGTTGTGGAGACAGTCTTTAGCAGAAAACGGTTGCGTTGACGTCATCGTTGTTTTGATGTTCTTCGGTAGCTGGTTGGAGGACGAGTCGATGCAGATAACCGGCTCATGTGGCAAGGTGCCTTGGCTATCTCCATTTCCACAGACAGGGCCCTTGCACTCGAGGCATTGTTGAACCGACGGCGGTGAATCGGGGCCAGAAGAAACATTCAGGACGCTTCCATGCACGTGTGAATAGAACAGCAGCTGTAACATAGCGAGAAGACGGTAAGGAAACATGGTATGGCTGCTGACACCGTTCCCACTGGCGAAGAAGTTGTGGAGACAGTCTTTAGCAGAAAACGGTTGCGTTGACGTCATCGTTGTTTTGATGTTCTTCGGTAGCTGGTTGGAGGACGAGTCGATGCAGATAACCGGCTCGTGTGGCAAGGTGCCTTGGCTATCTCCATTTCCACAGACAGGGCCCTTGCACTCGAGGCATTGTTGAACCGACGGCGGTGAATCGGGGCCAGAAGAAACATTCAGGACGCTTCCATGCACGTGTGAATAGAACAGCAGCTGTAACATAGCGAGAAGACGGTAAGGAAACATGGTATGGCTGCTGACACCGTTCCCACTGGCGAAGAAGTTGTGGAGACAGTCTTTAGCAGAAAACGGTTGCGTTGACGTCATCGTTGTTTTGATGTTCTTCGGTAGCTGGTTGGAGGACGAGTCGATGCAGATAACCGGCTCGTGTGGCAAGGTGCCTTGGCTATCTCCATTTCCACAGACAGGGCCCTTGCACTCGAGGCATTGTTGAACCGACGGCGGTGAATCGGGGCCAGAAGAAACATTCAGGACGCTTCCATGCACGTGTGAATAGAACAGCAGCTGTAACATAGCGAGAAGACGGTAAGGAAACATGGTATGGCTGCTGACACCGTTCCCACTGGCGAAGAAGTTGTGGAGACAGTATTTAGCAGAAAACGGTTGCGTTGACGTCATCGTTGTTTTGATGTTCTTCGGTAGCTGGTTGGAGGACGAGTCGATGCAGATAACCGGCTCGTGTGGCAAGGTGCCTTGGCTATCTCCATTTCCACAGACAGGGCCCTTGCACTCGAGGCATTGTTGAACCGACGGCGGTGAATCGGGGCCAGAAGAAACATTCAGGACGCTTCCATGCACGTGTGAATAGAACAGCAGCTGTAACATAGCGAGAAGACGGTAAGGAAACATGGTATGGCTGCTGACACCGTTCCCACTGGCGAAGAAGTTGTGGAGACAGTATTTAGCAGAAAACGGTTGCGTTGACGTCATCGTTGTTTTGATGTTCTTCGGTAGCTGGTTGGAGGACGAGTCGATGCAGATAACCGGCTCGTGTGGCAAGGTGCCTTGGCTATCTCCATTTCCACAGACAGGGCCCTTGCACTCGAGGCATTGTTGAACCGACGGCGGTGAATCGGGGCCAGAAGAAACATTCAGGACGCTTCCATGCACGTGTGAATAGAACAGCAGCTGTAACATAGCGAGAAGACGGTAAGGAAACATGGTATGGCTGCTGACACCGTTCCCACTGGCGAAGAAGTTGTGGAGACAGTATTTAGCAGAAAACGGTTGCGTTGACGTCATCGTTGTTTTGATGTTCTTCGGTAGCTGGTTGGAGGACGAGTCGATGCAGATAACCGGCTCGTGTGGCAAGGTGCCTTGGCTATCTCCATTTCCACAGACAGGGCCCTTGCACTCGAGGCATTGTTGAACCGACGGCGGTGAATCGGGGCCAGAAGAAACATTCAGGACGCTTCCATGCACGTGTGAATAGAACAGCAGCTGTAACATAGCGAGAAGACGGTAAGGAAACATGGTATGGCTGCTGACACCGTTCCCACTGGCGAAGAAGTTGTGGAGACAGTATTTAGCAGAAAACGGTTGCGTTGACGTCATCGTTGTTTTGATGTTCTTCGGTAGCTGGTTGGAGGACGAGTCGATGCAGATAACCGGCTCGTGTGGCAAGGTGCCTTGGCTATCTCCATTTCCACAGACAGGGCCCTTGCACTCGAGGCATTGTTGAACCGACGGCGGTGAATCGGGGCCAGAAGAAACATTCAGGACGCTTCCATGCACGTGTGAATAGAACAGCAGCTGTAACATAGCGAGAAGACGGTAAGGAAACATGGTATGGCTGCTGACACCGTTCCCACTGGCGAAGAAGTTGTGGAGACAGTCTTTAGCAGAAAACGGTTGCGTTGACGTCATCGTTGTTTTGATGTTCTTCGGTAGCTGGTTGGAGGACGAGTCGATGCAGATAACCGGCTCGTGTGGCAAGGTGCCTTGGCTATCTCCATTTCCACAGACAGGGCCCTTGCACTCGAGGCATTGTTGAACCGACGGCGGTGAATCGGGGCCAGAAGAAACATTCAGGACGCTTCCATGCACGTGTGAATAGAACAGCAGCTGTAACATAGCGAGAAGACGGTAAGGAAACATGGTATGGCTGCTGACACCGTTCCCACTGGCGAAGAAGTTGTGGAGACAGTCTTTAGCAGAAAACGGTTGCGTTGACGTCATCGTTGTTTTGATGTTCTTCGGTAGCTGGTTGGAGGACGAGTCGATGCAGATAACCGGCTCGTGTGGCAAGGTGCCTTGGCTATCTCCATTTCCACAGACAGGGCCCTTGCACTCGAGGCATTGTTGAACCGACGGCGGTGAATCGGGGCCAGAAGAAACATTCAGGACGCTTCCATGCACGTGTGAATAGAACAGCAGCTGTAACATAGCGAGAAGACGGTAAGGAAACATGGTATGGCTGCTGACACCGTTCCCACTGGCGAAGAAGTTGTGGAGACAGTCTTTAGCAGAAAACGGTTGCGTTGACGTCATCGTTGTTTTGATGTTCTTCGGTAGCTGGTTGGAGGACGAGTCGATGCAGATAACCGGCTCGTGTGGCAAGGTGCCTTGGCTATCTCCATTTCCACAGACAGGGCCCTTGCACTCGAGGCATTGTTGAACCGACGGCGGTGAATCGGGGCCAGAAGAAACATTCAGGACGCTTCCATGCACGTGTGAATAGAACAGCAGCTGTAACATAGCGAGAAGACGGTAAGGAAACATGGTATGGCTGCTGACACCGTTCCCACTGGCGAAGAAGTTGTGGAGACAGTATTTAGCAGAAAACGGTTGCGTTGACGTCATCGTTGTTTTGATGTTCTTCGGTAGCTGGTTGGAGGACGAGTCGATGCAGATAACCGGCTCGTGTGGCAAGGTGCCTTGGCTATCTCCATTTCCACAGACAGGGCCCTTGCACTCGAGGCATTGTTGAACCGACGGCGGTGAATCGGGGCCAGAAGAAACATTCAGGACGCTTCCATGCACGTGTGAATAGAACAGCAGCTGTAACATAGCGAGAAGACGGTAAGGAAACATGGTATGGCTGCTGACACCGTTCCCACTGGCGAAGAAGTTGTGGAGACAGTATTTAGCAGAAAACGGTTGCGTTGACGTCATCGTTGTTTTGATGTTCTTCGGTAGCTGGTTGGAGGACGAGTCGATGCAGATAACCGGCTCGTGTGGCAAGGTGCCTTGGCTATCTCCATTTCCACAGACAGGGCCCTTGCACTCGAGGCATTGTTGAACCGACGGCGGTGAATCGGGGCCAGAAGAAACATTCAGGACGCTTCCATGCACGTGTGAATAGAACAGCAGCTGTAACATAGCGAGAAGACGGTAAGGAAACATGGTATGGCTGCTGACACCGTTCCCACTGGCGAAGAAGTTGTGGAGACAGTATTTAGCAGAAAACGGTTGCGTTGACGTCATCGTTGTTTTGATGTTCTTCGGTAGCTGGTTGGAGGACGAGTCGATGCAGATAACCGGCTCGTGTGGCAAGGTGCCTTGGCTATCTCCATTTCCACAGACAGGGCCCTTGCACTCGAGGCATTGTTGAACCGACGGCGGTGAATCGGGGCCAGAAGAAACATTCAGGACGCTTCCATGCACGTGTGAATAGAACAGCAGCTGTAACATAGCGAGAAGACGGTAAGGAAACATGGTATGGCTGCTGACACCGTTCCCACTGGCGAAGAAGTTGTGGAGACAGTCTTTAGCAGAAAACGGTTGCGTTGACGTCATCGTTGTTTTGATGTTCTTCGGTAGCTGGTTGGAGGATGAGTCGATGCAGATAACCGGCTCGTGTGGCAAGGTGCCTTGGCTATCTCCATTTCCACAGACAGGGCCCTTGCACTCGAGGCATTGTTGAACCGACGGCGGTGAATCGGGGCCAGAAGAAACATTCAGGACGCTTCCATGCACGTGTGAATAGAACAGCAGCTGTAACATAGCGAGAAGACGGTAAGGAAACATGGTATGGCTGCTGACACCGTTCCCACTGGCGAAGAAGTTGTGGAGACAGTCTTTAGCAGAAAACGGTTGCGTTGACGTCATCGTTGTTTTGATGTTCTTCGGTAGCTGGCTGGAGGACGAGTCGATGCAGATAACCGGCTCGTGTGGCAAGGTGCCTTGGCTATCTCCATTTCCAGAGACAGGGCCCTTGCACTCGAGGCATTGTTGAACCGAGGGTGGTGAATCGGGGCCAGAAGAAACATTCAGGACGCTTCCATGCACGTGTGAATAGAACAGCAGCTGTAACATAGCGAGAAGACGGTAAGGAAACATGGTATGGCTGCTGACACCGTTCCCACTGGCGAATAAGTTGTGGAGACAGTCTTTACCAGAAAACGGTTGCGTTGACGTCATCGTTGTTTTGATGTTCTTCGGTAGCTGGTTGGAGGACGAGTCGATGCAGATAACCGGCTCGTGTGGCAAGGTGCCTTGGCTATCTCCATTTCCACAGACAGGGCCCTTGCACTCGAGGCATTGTTGAACCGACGGCGGTGAATCGGGGCCAGAAGAAACATTCAGGACGCTTCCATGCACGTGTGAATAGAACAGCAGCTGTAACATAGCGAGAAGACGGTAAGGAAACATGGTATGGCTGCTGACACCGTTCCCACTGGCGAAGAAGTTGTGGAGACAGTATTTAGCAGAAAACGGTTGCGTTGACGTCATCGTTGTTTTGATGTTCTTCGGTAGCTGGTTGGAGGACGAGTCGATGCAGATAACCGGCTCGTGTGGCAAGGTGCCTTGGCTATCTCCATTTCCACAGACAGGGCCCTTGCACTCGAGGCATTGTTGAACCGACGGCGGTGAATCGGGGCCAGAAGAAACATTCAGGACGCTTCCATGCACGTGTGAATAGAACAGCAGCTGTAACATAGCGAGAAGACGGTAAGGAAACATGGTATGGCTGCTGACACCGTTCCCACTGGCGAAGAAGTTGTGGAGACAGTATTTAGCAGAAAACGGTTGCGTTGACGTCATCGTTGTTTTGATGTTCTTCGGTAGCTGGTTGGAGGACGAGTCGATGCAGATAACCGGCTCGTGTGGCAAGGTGCCTTGGCTATCTCCATTTCCACAGACAGGGCCCTTGCACTCGAGGCATTGTTGAACCGACGGCGGTGAATCGGGGCCAGAAGAAACATTCAGGACGCTTCCATGCACGTGTGAATAGAACAGCAGCTGTAACATAGCGAGAAGACGGTAAGGAAACATGGTATGGCTGCTGACACCGTTCCCACTGGCGAAGAAGTTGTGGAGACAGTCTTTAGCAGAAAACGGTTGCGTTGACGTCATCGTTGTTTTGATGTTCTTCGGTAGCTGGTTGGAGGATGAGTCGATGCAGATAACCGGCTCGTGTGGCAAGGTGCCTTGGCTATCTCCATTTCCACAGACAGGGCCCTTGCACTCGAGGCATTGTTGAACCGACGGCGGTGAATCGGGGCCAGAAGAAACATTCAGGACGCTTCCATGCACGTGTGAATAGAACAGCAGCTGTAACATAGCGAGAAGACGGTAAGGAAACATGGTATGGCTGCTGACACCGTTCCCACTGGCGAAGAAGTTGTGGAGACAGTCTTTAGCAGAAAACGGTTGCGTTGACGTCATCGTTGTTTTGATGTTCTTCGGTAGCTGGCTGGAGGACGAGTCGATGCAGATAACCGGCTCGTGTGGCAAGGTGCCTTGGCTATCTCCATTTCCTGAGACAGGGCCCTTGCACTCGAGGCATTGTTGAACCGAGGGTGGTGAATCGGGGCCAGAAGAAACATTCAGGACGCTTCCATGCACGTGTGAATAGAACAGCAGCTGTAACATAGCGAGAAGACGGTAAGGAAACATGGTATGGCTGCTGACACCGTTCCCACTGGCGAATAAGTTGTGGAGACAGTCTTTACCAGAAAACGGTTGCGTTGACGTCATCGTTGTTTTGATGTTCTTCGGTAGCTGGCTGGAGGCCGAGTCGATACAGATAACCGGCTCATGTGGCAAGGTGCCTTGGCTATCTCCATTTCCAGAGACAGGGCCCTTGCACTCGAGGCATTGTTGAACCGACGGCGGTGAATCGGGGCCAGAAGAAACATTCAGGACGCTTCCATGCACGTGTGAATAGAACAGCAGCTGTAACATAGTGAGAAGACGGTAAGGAAACATGGTATGGCTGCTGACACCGTTCCCACTGGCGAAGAAGTTGTGGAGACAGTCTTTAGCAGAAAACGGTTGCGTTGACGTCATCGTTGTTTTGATGTTCTTCGGTAGCTGGCTGGAGGACGAATAGATGCAGATAACCGGCTCGTGTGGCAAGGTGCCTTGGCTATCTCCATTTCCAGAGACAGGGCCCTTGCACTCGAGGCATTGTTGAACCGACGGCGGTGAATCGGGGCCAGGAGAAACATTCAGGACGCTTCCATGCACGTGTGAATAGAACAGCAGCTGTAACATAGCGAGAAGACGGTAAGGAAACATGGTGTGGCTGCTGACACTGTTCCCACTGGCGAAGAAGTTGTGGAGACAGTCTTTAGCAGAAAACGGTTGCGTTGACGTCATCGTTGTTTTGATGTTCTTCGGTAGCTGGCTGGAGGACGAATCGATGCAGATAACCGGCTCGTGTGGCAAGGTGCCTTGGCTATCTCCATTTCCAGAGACAGGGCCCTTGCACTCGAGGCATTGTTGAACCGACGGCGGTGAATCGGGGCCAGAAGAAACATTCAGGACGCTTCCATGCACGTGTGAATAGAACAGCAGCTGTAACATAGTGAGAAGACGGTAAGGAAACATGGTATGGCTGCTGACACCGTTCCCACTGGCGAAGAAGTTGTGGAGACAGTCTTTAGCAGAAAACGGTTGCGTTGACGTCATCGTTGTTTTGATGTTCTTCGGTAGCTGGCTGGAGGACGAATCGATGCAGATAACCGGCTCGTGTGGCAAGGTGCCTTGGCTATCTCCATTTCCAGAGACAGGGCCCTTGCACTCGAGGCATTGTTGAACCGACGGCGGTGAATCGGGGCCAGGAGAAACATTCAGGACGCTTCCATGCACGTGTGAATAGAACAGCAGCTGTAACATAGCGAGAAGACGGTAAGGAAACATGGTATGGCTGCTGACACCGTTCCCACTGGCGAAGAAGTTGTGGAGACAGTCTTTAGCAGAAAACGGTTGCGTTGACGTCATCGTTGTTTTGATGTTCTTCGGTAGCTGGCTGGAGGACGAATCGATGCAGATAACCGGCTCGTGTGGCAAGGTGCCTTGGCTATCTCCATTTCCAGAGGCAGGGCCCTTGCACTCGAGGCATTGTTGAACCGACGGCGGTGAATCGGGGCCAGGAGAAACATTCAGGACGCTTCCATGCACGTGTGAATAGAACAGCAGCTGTAACATAGCGAGAAGACGGTAAGGAAACATGGTATGGCTGCTGACACCGTTCCCACTGGCGAAGAAGTTGTGGAGACAGTCTTTAGCAGAAAACGGTTGCGTTGACGTCATCGTTGTTTTGATGTTCTTCGGTAGCTGGCTGGAGGACGAATCGATGCAGATAACCGGCTCGTGTGGCAAGGTGCCTTGGCTATCTCCATTTCCAGAGACAGGGCCCTTGCACTCGAGGCATTGTTGAACCGACGGCGGTGAATCGGGGCCAGGAGAAACATTCAGGACGCTTCCATGCACGTGTGAATAGAACAGCAGCTGTAACATAGCGAGAAGACGGTAAGGAAACATGGTATGGCTGCTGACACCGTTCCCACTGGCGAAGAAGTTGTGGAGACAGTGTTTAGCAGAAAACGGTTGCGTTGACGTCATCGTTGTTTTGATGTTCTTCGGTAGCTGGCTGGAGGACGAATCGATGCAGATAACCGGCTCGTGTGGCAAGGTGCCTTGGCTATCTCCATTTCCAGAGACAGGGCCCTTGCACTCGAGGCATTGTTGAACCGAGGGCGGTGAATCGGGGCCAGGAGAAACATTCAGGACGCTTCCATGCACGTGTGAATAGAACAGCAGCTGTAACATAGTGAGAAGACGGTAAGGAAAGATGGTATGCTGTGCATGGTGTGCTTATGCTGTGCAAAGTGCGTCTTCTTTGTAGGGGATGAGATTAGATAGTTATCTTCCATCAAGGTAAATTCCCGCGATTGATATTTCGCAGGGAAGCTGTTGATCACGCTACCAACTCCTCGTAAAAGCGATACCCGGCCGAGAGTGACCGCACATGAAGTTATTTTTCAATTGTGGAGAGTAATTTGCCTTGTGGACACTCAGCACATGTCCTTTCAAGTTGTACATTTTGCAGAAACAGTGATGCTAGTATGGACACTCATCCGCAGGACCACTTCACAGCAAGAAACCGAAAGCAATGCTGTTTCTTTTTTTCCTCGGCGCGCAGATTCAACCGGAAGGAGAGAGCGTTGTAGGGCGAGCTGGCGCACGCGCATGGGACCGAGCGGAGTCTCTCACGAGGGGCAGGTGTGTCACCTGACTTACCGGAGTATTGGAAGAAGCCCGCTCGAACTTCAACAACACAGCCACAACATGAACAGTGTTAGTTGCGTATCTTGCACATCATAATGTAAAATTGGGGCATACATTCTTACTTCAGAGAATACGTTCACCAGGTGCACATCGAACAGAAGGCTTCACAACAAGTGCGTGATGTGAGGTTCAGTGTGACCAGCCTTAATGCGCATGCGCGGGGCTCGGCTGCTATGTGGCTCCGCCTCCGTGCTCTCCCTCCTCCCCGTTTCGTCTGCTCGGAAGTCGAAAGCGCGCGTAAAATTCGCCTTTAGATTGTTTAGGTGAAATGGAGAAAAGAGGGAATGCCTGCCCGTATTGCGACCTGGTTTGCAGCACGAAGTTCAATCTGCGACACTGCTGGGTACTGCTGATTCATAAGATAACTCTTCCAACAGAAAACAGATGTAGCTTCGTGTGCAGCCACGGCTAGGCCGCACACTGCGTGTACGAGGAATTGGTGACACATCATACAACTGTCCACAATTTCCCAGCAAAGTATGAAACACGAACATTTCCCTCAATGGAAGGTAGGCTTCAAACTGCTCACATAGGCATACAGAAGTATAAAAGCGAGCATTTCGAATAGCTTGCTTAACTTTACAATATACCTGAAATCTTGACTTATATTTAGCTTATTTGATCTCCTTAACGAGCCCTGAGAATGGAGTAGAAACACACAAACATGAGACTCCCCAGTCTCAGGTTTTGTTATGGAGATCAGATACAACTTGCCTGCTTTCTAGATGTTCCTTATATTTGTTTGCATGGTCATGTATTCTAGTCTAAAAGTGGGGAGGGTCTCGAGAAAATATGTGTCATTTCTATAACCTGAGTATAGAGAGGGAACCTAGGAAACTTCGGTGATCATTTGGAATTGCGTTGTTCGTTTAGCATTGGGCCCCCAAAAGAGCAAGCAATGATGCAAGCCGATAAAAGGTTGGCTCACCACGGCATGAGCTGCCTATGAATTTTTTCGAAGTTTACACAGGTCATATTCACATTGGAATCACTTGAAACAGAATTTAAACACTGGAAAGAAGAAGTGGAGAAGGCAACGCACACCAGGTTTTCGGCTCACACTGGTTCAAGAACAGCTACTGGGGGTATACCAAAAAGTGGTACTACAGGTGTCACCGTTCGGACACTTGTGTCCCAAAAGGTATGCTCCTGGAGGTTGTAGTCATAACACAGTAATAAGGGATTATCTCCTTTTAATTTATATATTTTATTTTACAGGCATCGGTGCACGACAGCTGAAATCACAGGGCAGCGTCAAAAGTGGTGCAATATGCCTCGCATACATGACGGTTTACATGGATGGTGCAGGACCAAATGTGAAATACCAAAGTTCGCACCTTGGTCACGACTTTGCACTGTGTCACAGCCAGACTTGTGCCCGTTACTCGAAAAAAGTAATTGATTACCGTTACCGTTACTTCTGTGGAAAAAGTAATTGATTACCATTACCAATTACTCGACTTCAAATGTTATTGAGTAACGAGTAGAAAAGTAACGCGTTACTTCGGTCGTTACTCTGCATTCACGCAAATTATAACCGTCTTTGTGTGCCTCAGAAAGAAAAAAAAGGTTCAACAGCGGAACAGCTGAAATAACAAGACAAACAAAAACACGTAGGGCAAGGAGGTCTGTACGCCCGGGAAGACGTTGACCCGATTGTGGAAGACCATTGCGTGGAACTTCCCAATGACTCACTAAACCTCCAAAGCTTCAGGTACCATCACACTGGTGTAGGAAGAGATTAGGGAGAGAGACTCTGAAATTCCAGAGCGTTATTACAATGACCTCCGCTTGCTATAGTAGTACTAGTACAGCCCAACAAAGGCTGATGGCACCATGGGCTTGACTTGGGGGTGTGGCAGAACATCTGAAAGATAAGCTAATCTCTGCCGGAAAAGTAATTAGTTACTGAGTAATCGATTACTCAGAAAAGTAATTGATTACTCGAAAAATTACTTTGACAGTAAAATAACTGATTACTCGAAAAATTACTCATAAAGGTAATTGATTACAAGTAACGCAATTACTAGTAACGCGTTACGCACAAGTCTGGTCACAGCTCACTCTCTGCAACAGAAAAATCTGATATTGCAGGTAACCACATAAAATCAGTAGTATAGTACAGTACTGTATGGAACTTTATATACGCACAGAACTCTTCCATACACTTGTTGAAACATGTGGAAAAAATGTCCAAATATGCACAAGATGTGCAAGGTGGTCAAGGTGATGCACTAAAAAATACATCTTCTTTGAACAACATGAGTGAGCAGGTAGCGAGCAGGTGTGGGTGTTAGTGAGGGCTGAAGAAATGTGTTTCCACATCTGCAAACAGAACGTTCAGCACGTTCACACAGTGTGCCCCACTCTCCACTAAGAGCTGAAAAAAGTTTCCGCTTCCTTGGGAGCTGATGAATTTTCTTTGGAGTACTACACAAACCTTAGCCTTCCGAATATGAAGTTAAGCATCTTTGACATAATAACTTTCATTCATAAAGCAAGCATGCAGTAGTTCACTGACTGGGGGACAAAGCTTTGCTGGTATAGCATCTGCCTTCTGCAAGGTGTCACGCTCCCCCACACCTATATGGATGTGAACAGAATGTACTGGTTGTGTTGGGAGAGGTAACAGAGATGACCTGTAGTGCGCTTCTCAGTGGCAGATATTCACTTGTGATGTCCTGTTCAATGCACCACCAGAGTGTATTTGTGCACAAGAGGGGAATACACAAGGACCACTGTGCAACAGTGCACAAATAATGCATGAAATGCAGCAGTCATCATAGATTGGGTAGTTACCAGTCAAGTTATACCAACCAACCAAAGAAGTTGTTCCAAATTAAGTTATTGTGTAAAAAAATGTAACTAAGTCAATAATGAAGTTGTCTGGCCTCAAATGTAATTTGCAGTTGCTCAGTGACTTAAAAAATGAGTTGCTTCCAGGTTACTTCTGACACAAAATACAGTACACAGGTGCCTACATCCATGAACAGCTAGTTGAGTTTGGACCTTGAGTTGCCTGCAGAGGAGTGCAACATGCTTAGTATTCGAATGCCCTGTCAGTCCCTGTGGGTGCACAGGGGTTGAGCTTCATTGAGCTGCAATGGCAGTGGTTCTTTCTTACCCATCTTGCATGAGCATTTTGTAGGACCTTGCAGGGTGTGCACGCGACATTTTATTTCTGCCTGCATTCGCGCCACCCACATCTACTGAAGTGCATCGCTATTGTTAATGCCCCTTTGTGTCATGGCGTTGTAGGCCATTTGGAAGAGAGGGTTACTCTCATGGAACTGCTGACAATTTTCCAAATGTGGCAAAAAACAAAAAAGAAAGAAATATCAGAGAGAAAGCAAGGCACTATGTGGACGTGCAGCGAAAACAGGAACAAATAAAGGTAACTTGAGCAAAGTTACAAGTTACGTTTAATTACTCGGAACTGCGGAATACATGCAATGTGTTCACCATGCGAAAAATAGAAAAATATGCAACTGCGAGACATACGAATCATTGCGGTTTCTTTATTTTACCTTTCATAAATCATAACGTATAGATGAGGACCTTCTTTTTACACATCTTATTGATGCGCACTGTGCATAAATCTGCAGGCTCCATTGATTAACATTACCAATTGTACAAAGGTACGCAGAGCACGTTGGTAAGGGGAAGCTATGCGTCAGCACTACATTGTCTGAATACATCCTTGTTTTTGTTTTACTGCTTCTCATGCTTGCCACACAGTCCTGAAGGTAGTAGCTCATAAGCACCAAATGCTCATAACCTCCAAACGCTCAAAACCTCCAAACGCTCACATGCACCGAAAAAAAGTTGGTGGTTTTGAGCGTTTGGTGGAAATGAGCAGGAGGGGAGAACCTGCTCATAAGCACCAAACGTCCAGAACATCCGAATGCTCATATGCACCGAAAGGCGAGAGACCACAAAGGCCCGGTCTTCCTCTCCCGCATTTGGAACAAGGTCATAGGGTGAGAATGGTGGAATGAATGGCGACTACCAAGGCTGCTTAATGTGTCAGCTTGAAGTTTATGTAACAGCTTGGTCCTGCTTGTATGTAGCCAGAACGAATTTTTATGGAAGTTTATTTTTATCTATCGTGAGTCAATGGGTGTTTGAACGCCGTAGTGTCCGCCCATTTGGTCGAACGCCGTTTGGTCAAATGACATTTGATCGAAGGCGTTTGATCGAACGCCGCTTGGTCGAAAACCGTTTGGTCGAAAGCCGGTTGATCGACGCCGTTCGTTCGAAACACGTTTGTTCGAAGGGAGTTCAAAACTGCATGCACTGTGTCATCCGCACCTCTTTTTCTGTAACTTTTGACTCGAGCATACGGAGCTGGCAATCAGGGTACTCTGCGTTTTTTTTATTTTTATTATTATTATTTCTTTTTCTTTTCTTTTCTTTTTTTTTGCAGGGAGACCGCTGGTTACTTGCAGACGTTTGTAATTTACGAACCAATCGGACACATGTTGAAGAAAGTTGCCCCAGTTTGGGAGCAGCCGATAGTCTGTGTTTCTTCTGAGCACCCTTCTCATTGCTGGTGACATATTTAAAGGGAACGGTCTGAAACGGGATAGCCGTATGTGCGCGAAAGCCACTCAAAATCTGTAGATGTTAAGCAGGAAATTTCGCCATGGCACAACGAAATATATTAAATTAACAGCATATAAAACCTTAGTTCAACCTCATTTAGTGTATGCATCTGCAATCTGGGTCACTACACATGCACGCTATCCGAGAAAATAGAGAAAGTACAAAGATCTACTGCCCTGCTTGTCTTGTCTAGGTTTCGAAGGACTTCTTCAGTTACATGTCTGTTGTAAGAACTAAATTTAGATTCACCTGCACATAGGCGAAAAGTAAATAAACTAAAACTGTTCTTTCTCCTATACAATGGTCAGTTGATTGTCAGAAACAATAATACATTGTTAAAATTTATCCACATTCAAATGGAATAAATAATCGAAAAATGTCATTAATTTATTTTTTATTTATTTGCCAAGAATGTTTAATACTTGAAATCAATTATTATTTGACAAAGTGGGTTAGCATGAGGAATGTGTTTACGAGCAAACGGGTTACACGCAGTTAAATGTTGCTTAGGATAACGGCATTTAGAACTCCGGCGTTCAACACTCGAAGTGAACCAATAAAAAATCGATCAAACTACCGCTGCCGTTTCGATCTTCGATGAAATGTCTTTCGACCAAATCATATGTCGGCACAGTTCCTATAGAAGTCGACCAGGATGCACATTCCCCCAGGCCGTCAGTCGTGACGTTGCCCACCTCTGTGAGGCCAACAACGGCGAGACCTTTCATCGTCACCACAGTAAATTAAATTCGCCTACCTGAGGTAGAATGTGGTTGACAAAACGTGTAAGAGAAAATGTGGCCGATGAACGGATATCAACATGGAACGCCGTCTACTTCATAGCGCCTTAAGCTACATAAACGAGTAAACACAAGAGAAAACGAGTAGTAAAAATAAACTGAAGAAATAACATTAAACTGAATATATGTTAGAGGTTCAACGATAACACCCAGTGAGCTTGAACTAGCGGTGCAGGAAGGAGGATTGACGCTGCAAAGCGTCGCAGTCAGGCACTGGCGTCATCGAATGGTTCTGTAGCATTCGCTACAGTTCCACAGTATAAAGTCTGCGTCGTGAAGCGTACATTAGAAGTAGTTTTGGCATGTGCTACAACGTGTCTGTTTTTGCATGTTCTTGCCTGTTTAGGTTTTTTTTGTCTAAATATCTGTCTATTTTAATGGTTTTGGCACGTAAATTTCCGAGTTCTACTTATAAGAGGAAGTAATGATGTTCTTGAATGCCTAAAACGGTGGCCAAACAGAAATGAGTTGAAAACCAATCATCCAAAGAACCAAGCAAGTCATCTTCCAGACCGAAGGTAGAATAACTATAGGAGCGAGAATGTGTAGAGCATGTTGGATGGAGTTTCGGAAAAAAATAGTCCCGGAAAAGTTCGTCCCGGAAAAATTGGTCCCTGGTTGCGTGGCGGAAGAAATGGTCCCGCGCAGTTCCGTGCGCCCAAAAATACAGGAGCGTCGTTGTGGACATCTGATAAACCGAATCATAGCCAATCAAGTGCTATCATTCGCACTCCTCATTTGTTCGAAATTGGAAGACATGCTTTTTTAAATTAACATTAATCTTAATGAACAATAAATGCTGCACGCCATTTAATGAGGAACATAAAAGCGGTTCCATTTGCTGCACCGCTTGTATTGTACAAATTGCGTCTGTTCTTTCTGTTCCTCTCTTTATTTTGCGGAGTACAGACAACGCGACAAGATCATGAAGTAGTTCTGCAATGTCTGCTACCTTCTCCTAAAAGTGAAAAAAAAAATAATAAAATAAATCAAAAGGAAGAGTCGTCTTTCTGCAGAACGAAAATTCAAATCTCAGTTCTTTCCTATTCTCACTGATCAGGCCACATCTTCTGTTTTGTCGACCAACTCGTGGAGTGGCAAAAGTTGTTTGGATTTCTGTAAAACGCTAACAACTTGGGGCAGCGTCAATGGGAGCTTGAACTGGAGAATCGCAGCAAAAATTTTTGAAGTGAAAATGGTAGACATCGATGCCAGCGAACTTATAATGGAATATCCTTTTGTGTCATTGAGAAAAAGAGAGGACGCCAAACAAAGAGACGCCAAACAAGCCTCCAGGAGATATATCTGAATCCTCGCATTTGCGTCAGCATTCTATTTTCTGACCACACCAGCTACTGTCGCTGATGCTGAAAGAAGTCTCAGCACAATGAAACTGACCGATCAAGAATATCCTGCGCTCAATTAACCATAAGAGATGTCAGGCTTTCTGAGTTCATAGTCAACGGAAAACATGATTATCATATCTCTGGACTATGACGCATTGATTAACCAACTTACGAAGAACAAGGCTCGAAAGAAGAGTTTTGCGCAAATGTTCACTGCAGGCCTATGTATGCATAATATAAACCCTATATAAATATCGTATTCCAGCTTCTGCAGTGTAAGTGAACCCGGACATATGTTCGGAGGGGACCACGCTCTTTGTTGCTACAGCCCTGGGAGCCGAGTGCCTTTCGAGCTGGAATCAAGTCTTTTGTCCTTGGCTGCCTCCATGTCTATGAAAATAAAACACAAATTGAAATCCATAAACGAGAAGGCGCTATTCGTTCTGGCTACATACAAGCAGGACCAAGCTGTTACATAAACTTCAAACTGACACATTAAGCGGCCTTGGTAATCGCCATTCATTCCACCTTTCTCACCCTATGACCTTGTTCCAAATGCGGGAGAGGAAGACCGGGCCTTTGTGGTCTCCCGCCTTTCGGTGCATATGAGCATTCGGATGTTCTGGACGTTTGGTGCTTATGAGCAGGTTCTCCCCTCCTGCTCATTTCCACCAAACGCTCAAAACCACCAACTTTTTTTCGGTGCATATGAGCGTTTGGAGGTTTTGAGCGTTTGGAGGTTATGAGCATATGGTGCTTATGAGCTACTACCTTCAGGACTGTGTGGCAAGCATGAGAAGCAGTAAAACAAAAACAGGGATGTATTCAGACAATGTAGTGCTGACGCATAGCTTCCCCTAACCAACGTGCTCTGCGTACCTTTGTACAATTGGTAATGTTAATCAATGGAGCCTGCAGATTTATGCACAGTGCGCATCAATAAGATGTGTAAAAAGAAGGTCCTAATCTATACGTTATGATTTATGAAAGGTAAAATAAAGAAACCGCAATGATTCGTATGTCTCGCAGTTGCATATTTTTCTATTTTTCTCATGGTGAACACATTGCATGTATGCCGCAGTTCCGAGTAATTAAACGTAACTTGTAACTTTGCTCAAGTTACCTTTATTTGTTCCTGTTTTCGCTGCACGTCCACATAGTGCCTTGCTTTCTCTCTGATATTTCTTTTTTTTTTGTTTTTTGCCACATTTGGAAAATTGTCAGCAGTTCCATGAGAGTAACCCTCTCTACCATATGGCTACTGCTTTATGAATAGTTGAATGAAGTGGTTGTTTCAGGGAGGCTAAGTTTGTTCAGTGTCTTGATGCGTAAGGAAAAATAATCGGGACGTGTCTATTGCGGGGAGCACCGTGCGCAACGCTGTCCAATAGATGCGTTCCGATTACTTATCTCGACACATCAAGTTATATCGACACTGAACGAAGTTCGCCTCCCTGGTTCTTTAAGGCTTTCTTGAATGTCAATGCAAGAGTTGTCACTGTTGCAGGCCAGTTGGCCTTGGAAATTGAGCTCAATATGTCAGCTTCCCTCTGTTTTGAAGGCCCTGTCTGCTGCATTATCTACGCACTCTTATACGTGGCCAGTGGGTACCTAACTGTTGATTAACGTGCTTGCTACCTGCTCTTCATCCAATTACACACCCTATGAGAATGTTAATTATTTACCATACCTCGCACAAGGATGAGCTCAAGCAGCTGGCATTACTGAGTGTGTAACAGTGCACACCTGCTCTCACTCACAGCAAGACAGTATACGGAACAACCTCGATGGCACGCTTGACCGCATTCACATGGCTACAAGACAGGACCTACACAACATTATGAGAGACTTCACGATCACATACAATGAAAAGCCGCACGAAAATGACTTCATCAGTGTGGACTTGTGGGTCAACAGGATGAAAGCTGAGGAATATAACCCGGTCCCATTCGTCAAACACCAAAATAGACAGGATGATTCAAGCATACTCAACCGGTCACCCAGCGAACTACTTGAGGATAAAGACTTCCTCCTTGACATCATGACCCCACCCCAGGTTCAACTGCTGAAGGCTTTGGACACAGATAGAATATGTATTGATGGCACCCATGGCACTACAGGTAATAACAGGTCATACACATCACATGTTCTTCCATTCCTTTTCTGCTTCGTTGTCTACTCCAGTATGCATGGTAAGCTGTTCTGCAAAATTTTTTTTGTTAGGTACTTTCTCAAACATTCTGCCAGCGCAAAACATAATGAGAATTTAGAAAAGTGGAACGTTGTTACCAGTCAGCTTTTGTTGTGACCCCCTCCTCATGGGAATGACAGCACCATTCAAGCCAATTTGGGGAAAGTTACGGACACCAATCTGCAGTTTAGTGCTGTATGGAATAAGCAGCAGCATGAGTTCTACGGGTGTAGGAGAAGATTATTCTCGCAGACAGAGTTTTTCTGCAGATCTACCTGATATCTGTGAAAAGACCTGTTTAACATAATTGAGAAATATACCGGGATAAATACATAGGCCCCGTGCACTTCGCCAGAGCCAGATGGTCTGCCTTCGATGCCACTCCGCTGCGGCTTCCAGAATTCTAACTGATCTGTTATGCAACTTCTTCCTAAGTTCTAACTTAAAAAAATGCATTAAGCTTGACGAGAATGGTCATATGTATGTAGTCAGTGAAACTCCGAACACGATAAACGTTGGTCCATTCGTAATTTCAAACTATGCTACGTTGCACATATTGGTAAACACGGTTACGGCATATAGATCAGTCGGTGCTGTGGAGATCCCATGTTCCATGAAAACAGCCCGCACTTCTAGCACGTGATGATATATTTTTTACTCCGTTGTCTGTGTACTGCAATCTTTCCGAGCCATGTTACCCATTGCGCGTCTCAAATTCAGCATTGTGTATTTGATGCACGCCGACTCTGACATTTATATTGAGGGGGAGGGGGATTTCGAGTGGGGGATTTATATTTGACTTCACAAAATAGTATAGTTCTCAAACACGCACAGAAAGTGGTCTCACAGTGGAAACCAGTTTTGAGATATCGTGCTACTAACAAGAACAGATACCAAAAACTCTTCCATTAAATGAAATACGTTCCAGAGTAACGCAGAACACAAATGCTCTGGAAGACTTAAAGGGATAGTCGCATCCGGAAGCGTGTCTCGGAACTATTATGGTCATGTTCCCTGTCGTTCATAATGTACGCCGGCAAATTTTCTCCGCACAAATCCACTTGGTTGACTCAGAAACGATTTTTAAATGTTCGCGCTTCCGGCGCGCACGGCAATCCCCGCAAGGCGCCGACACTGGATGACGTCACCCGGATAAACCAACCATCAGGAGGCGCTCCTTCCCGCCGCAGATTCTGTGTGTGTCTGAGCGTGCGTCTGACCCTTTTTCTTGTTGTCTTGTCGCGTTTGCTTTGAAGTACTTTGAACCACAGCGTGTGGCCTAGGATTTCACGCCGTTGACGTGCGATGTCACAGCCAGGAAACCAGTGCTACGTGCTCAGGTGCAGAAAGACATATAACGCGAATCCCGGGCTTACATTTCACCGACCTCGCAATGGCGAAACGAAACGAAAGTGGGAGGCAGCGATCGCCAGCCACTACTGTGGTGTGGCCCAAGGATTGAATGTTTCACGCGTCTGTTCCTGTCATTTCGCCGACGACGACTATTTTGATGAAGATGTATTGCAAGTTCGGCTCGGGCTACGGCAGAAACAGAAGCGGCTGAAGATTGACGCCGTGCCTACCACATTCGATCAGGAACAAGGGCAGGAACCAGTAACGGAGGTAAGTGACAATCTTGCGTGGTCACAGCTACGCTGCGATGAAAAATACCAGTTGTCACAGTAAACATCATCGCGAACACCTGGCCTCGCCGCCGATTGTAACGTCACAGTCACACCGGCTACTAATGTACACAAATTATTACAATGATTGCAGCATCCTGACGCAATAGTACGCGTACTCTAGAGAAAAATGATTGATGTGTTGTTGCTGTGCTAATTTTCGCCAGTATTATGCAGGAGTAACGTAACACTCCCACATGACAGCGTTATTCTAATGTTATTGCAGCTAGTGGATGTTTCTACAGTTCATAGTGTAAGCCTGATGGCAGCATTCAGGGATGTGAAAACATCGCAATCTGTGTTTGGCGACGTCCGAGACACTTGCATCAGTATTCTACTGCAGCCATGTTGCTAATTTCTGGCTCCATTTCAGGTGGCAGCAAGCAAGTCAATGGAATCAACTGGATTTGGTATGTTTTGTCAAGCCACGAAAATATTGCAGTTCTTTTTGCACGTCCCACAGAATAATGGATATGTACGAGCCCTGAAAATTGTCGAGTTCTGTGAAAGGAATCTTGCGTGATGCGGCTGCCAGCGTTTATAACGTAATGTCGACAGAAAAGTAACTGTGCCAGTGAAATAGGGACCGCAAAGGGGAAGATTTATTTGCATAGTCATTTTTATGTTTGTTATTGTACCCGCCAGGCCCTCAACGTATTCTTTTTAGTGTTAACACTCAAGGCCATATTTCAGGTGTGGAGGTCATGGCTGAAGCAAGAGCTGGGGACCCACTTCCCACTTCATGGCGCATCTCACAAGGGGGTTGTCATCCCCTGATTCCAGGAAGAGGAAAACAATGGACACAGACTTGCATAGCGTGTTATTACACCAGATATGGATCTGCCAGCATGAACCCTCCTAACATCCCTGTGGCAGCATACCTGTAACCACCCAGACTTCACACCACATTAATTTAGAACCACAGCACAACATAATAAAATAGCTTAGGTTTATTTGCCTCCCATACATAATGGGAGGCAAATAAACCTAAGCTATTTCGTTGTTCCCACTCCGTCATACTCCACTGTACAATAAATCGATACAATTATAGGGTCATTCTTTATTCCCGTCACTACATCCACCTCGGCACTAACTTAGTGCAGTGCAGTCTGGATTTGATGCCAGAGCTAATACCGCCACGTGTAGTAGTTTTTGCTGTATAGACGGGTAGACAGTCTGTTGACTGCAAATGGAGATACAGAGTGACAAGACAAAACATCCCCCACACTGCAATGACGAAAAGACCACAACTATAGTATCCTCGAAAACCTCTGATGGGAGGCAACGGGGATGACCAAGGGCTCACTTACACGAAGTGTGCCTATGTCAGCAAAATTTTTGTCTTGCCACTACATGTCTCCAGTTCCAGCCATCAGTATGCACCAGCTTGTCTGTCTTGCAAAGACACCCTTGTTTCGATGGTCCTAACGCTGATAGCCTTGATAAGACGTAGATGGGAACTCCCTCCTGATTGCTCGGACAACGCATCCAGGAACCTGTCGTCTGTTCCTTGGGCCAAGGTATCCCCAGACCCATCTTGTGAATGACGAGTATGCCGTGAACCTCAGGCAGCTGGAAAAGACAACACCACATGACATTTCTTTTTGTTTAGCATCATATCTTGTGGGCATTTGCATACCTGCCAAATCTCCAGCAGTGTTGGGAAGACAATGGCCAGAACAGAAGAACAGACACTATCCCAACCTTGGAGTTCAAAGCCTGTGCATTCATTCCTTAGTTCCAGGGTCTCCCGCATTTTGAATGTGGAAGGTTGGCAGGTGTGCAACATAGTACAACAGAAAAATGTCCGCCTCTTTCAGGATGAGCCCGATTCCAACTGTTAACTCCCTCCCAAACCAGCTTCCCTCCAATTTCGGCAAAATCCAATTTCTCCCAAAATATGTTACTCTTACATTCTTCAGTAGCATGCTTCCCCCCTTCATTGCCGCCTCAAATGCTGCTGTTTTCAGACTTGCAAGACTTTCCTTCAGAGTTTAAAATTCCCACTGGATTCAATCAGGGTTTTGTGTTGCCAATCAGGGCATGGCTAACTGGCATAATTGAGAGCATGTCGAGACTAGCTGAGGCGGCTGTGTTGCTTCACTTTTCCTAATGGAATTGTTGGACCAGGATTTTCTGGATCGTTCCACTGCTGTCGTCCACGCTTATGATTTATGGGGGACAAACTTGTGTAGCCCAAAAAGCTGCTGAGAATAGTCGCCCTTTTGTATACAGCCCTTGTTCGCTTTAGGTGCGACAATTTGCATAACCAACAACGCCCGACTAGCACTCGAGTTTACCCTTCCGAATCTTGATGGGGGGGGGGTCATTTAAACCGAAAAATTCAATACGGTCGTAATCATATAGCAAACGAGAGAGCACTGCAGCAGGCTTACCTGTAGTCCTGGGGATTGAGTCGCCTAAAATGTTGATCGTAGCGGCAGCATTGAGGCGCGTACACCACTAGAAGCTCTCTACGGAGGCAGATGTCCTTGAGTAATGGGTGTTGTGTTATGCACTGCACGGCGGCACTGTTGCACATTTCTACCGCCCTGGCAACAGAATGGCAACACAGGCGCTCGTCCGGGGCTCTTGTGGGTCGCAGACTCCACACAGACACCTGCCGATTTCAACATTCTAAACTGTTTCGCACATCCGACGGCAACCATGCAAAGAGATACGTCACCTAAAAATGTCATCCCGCGGGTTAGCCGCAGCCACATCTCGTGGATGGTCGGTGGGTTCCAGAGGCATTGGGTCCGTAGGGTATGGGTCATCATCCAGCATTAACTCGTCGCCGCTACCGCTAACATGTTCGTCAGAATCTCCCCCAGACAGGGAAACATCACTCTCGTTTTCCGACTCCATGTTTGCTCCCTTCGCTTCGCGATCGCCAAACAGGCGCGCGGCTTGCATTTGCCCAGGGCGCGCGCTGATTGGCCTTATCCCTGTGACGTTTGCTCCCACTTTCAGAGAGCGAGGGCACAAGGATTCCGATTTCTTTTTATCGGATTGCGCGAAAAGTACGCCGCGGATCGAAATGGTATTTTCGGGCCCACTTTAGTGGTCGGCAAGGAATTAGAATTCACATTAGTTTCGAAATTGACCTCGGAGAATGCGACTGTCCCTTTAAACACCATATTTTCTAACTGTTAACATGTGCAATACGCAGTACACTTTCATGAATAATTTAGTGGCTTACTTTAATTTAAACTGTAATTGTTGTGGTCAATAATCACTGTTATTTTTCTTTTCAAAATGAAATGTTAATTAGGTGTATGTTGTTGGTTCCAAAGTAGAATGTTAGTCATTCAATCAAGATTACCAGTGGGAACATTCGGTAAACTCATTAAGCCGTATATAAGGCACGTTGTCCCTTGTCGACAATGTTACAAAGCATTATCGGAGTTACTGACAAATTATCAGAGCCAACCGTTTATTACTGGGAAGTGGTCGAAAGATGAACCGCCAGTCTCCAGATCCAAACTAAACAACCAAACATGTCTTGTGCGAAAATAATGGTGCGAATGCTGTGCTTCCTTTTCACCACTGCTTGCAACAACCCAACTGCGTCGATTCGTCTAAGCTCTATGGCACCTGACACTGCTTTACAAACCAGAGAAATGTGGTTTTCAATTAACATTTGTCTTTTTTGTTTGTTATCAAATACCTGTGCAACAGGCACCAACTTGTTTCTGCACATGGTTTTCAGAGCGTAAAGGCCTGCATTAATCCAGGCATACCATGTGGGTCTGTAATACAGGTTTTCCCGGCGATTTTATTCCAAGTTCCAGATAAATTAATCCATGCCCCATAAAGTTTGCATGACACGTGGATTAATTTCGATGGCGCTTGGATTAAAATCACCGGGAAAATCTGTAGTACTCCTGCTAGGACCATATCCACAAAGTTACAGCCTAATGTCCCTTCCTATCATACCAAATTTCTGAATGATCCCGCTTGGCGCTGCCAAGTTACAGTGAAAGAAGTGCGAAATTGTACCGGCAGTCTCAGAATGCGGTTGAGAGCAGATGTTTTAAGTTATAAGCAGAATGTTACACGTTTCCAGCACGTAGCAGAGCCGCAGGTAGCGCGGCCGTCACAGAAGCAATACACAGAAAAGCTGATGAGACTATACGTGAGGTTCTTACCATATGCCTGCTTCTTTCCTATATGCTTTGATTTTGAGCTGGTGACTTTGCTATGCGTTGACGAATTCGGATGCGGGTTCCCATGCGCCTTCTGCATCACGAGTCGTACCGACTATATGGCGATGAAGATTTTCTTCAGTGCAGTAAAAGAAAGGACTGGGGACCTGCACACTAAAACTTTCATGAGCGATGATGCACCAGCATTTTATAATGCCTGGAGGGATACCATGGGAAGTGCTGACCGACAGCTACTGTGCATCTGGCACGTGGACAAGAATTGGAGGGAGACCATAAGGCGCCATCTGAAAGGCAAAGAAGCACAAGAGTTCGCATACAAAGTAAGAATGGATTGCAATTTATTACATATGCTGCCATATGCAGTGCGCCTTAGTATCAAGCACTACGGTAGAAACAATAGTCATCTACTATGCACAAAACATGACAGCACAATGTTATGTATACACAGTTTATATACAGGGTGTTTCTTTTTGGCCGCAACAAATTTTCATAAAAAGGGGAGCTGCCTTAGGACGTTCTTACTTATTTCATTGGATCACTCGATGGGGGTGCTACTAGGAAACCTTATTTTTTTCTCAATTAGGGGACCAATTAACAGATATACTTTAATCAGCTTACTCGTAACGGACTTTATGGAGCACATTGGAATTGAGCTGATCACCACATGATATGCTCGAACCACTGATGAAGCACAAAAGGTATCGTAGCACATGCTACAGACCTAAGTATTGTACTCCTGCCATGTGCTGTAAACAGCAAGTGATCAGTAAAACAGCGACAGTGACATCAATATATCCGCCTTCACTTAATGTCACAGAAAGAAGTCATATGCAATTTAGGTAAACCCTTGTCACGGTATATAGATGGGTAGAAATCCAGCGAACCGGTAGAATGTAGGAAGGGAGTTGCCTCAGGACAGAAGCCGCGGATATTTCGAACAGAGACTGTTCTTCTTCTGGGCACCGTCCTCATCATTGGCATGGTATTTAAAGGGTTAGGTGTGTCGTGTTTAAAGGTTCATGCGAATTGTGGGTCAACAGCCCGGAGGGAAGAAAGGTTCCGTACGGGCTTCTACGGCCGGAGTGAATGGCTGCTTTGTTAGAGTGTGGAGGGGATTATGTGAACGTAGTGATCTAGGCTACAGACCGGTTACAGAAAAATGGAAGGTTCACGAACACGTGGACGAAACGGGACAACAGGCAAGAATTGGCAAGCATAGCGGAAGATAAGGAGGTTCGTGGTTACGTGGGGAAAATTGCAGAACCAGCAAAGGTTTTTTTTTTTTTTTTACATATTTGTAATGCAAAGTTGTGGCATGCAATAAAGAAAGTAGAAAGCAGTGGCCATGCAGAACATAACAGATGATAATGGAGGTAGAAGGGAAAAGCATATTTTATTTCTGAAGTGTTTCTAGGGTGCCTTGTGATTTGTTGATACCGGACGGGTGAAGAGCGTTGAACTTGTATATGAGATAAGACTCCCTATCACGTCTGTCACGTGTGGATCTAGACCCGGTTTCTAGAATATATAGTTTAATGTTGTCAAAATTGTGACCAGGAACGTTAAAGTGTTCGGCGACTGCTTTGGGGAGTTTGTTGGACGTGTCGGTTCTGTGTCCGGTAAGGCGGTTGTTCATTTGTTGGCCGGTTTCACCAATGTATTGCATAGAGCAGTCGCCGCATTCAACGCAGTATATGACATTGGAGCTTGTGCATGTGAATGCGTGGTTAACGGGGTGGGTGTAATTGCTCGCAGTGCTTTTGATGCAGTTAGCGTGTTGAACGTGCTTGCACGTTTTGCAGCGCGGGAGGTTGCAGGGTCGTGTTCCCGTGTACGGGGTGCTCGTTGTGCTGATTTTGGCATTGACCAAGGAGTCTGCCAGTTTTTTTGCGCGTCGGTATGTCACCTGTATGGGATTTGTGAATATATTGCTAAGTCGGTCACTGCTTTGGAGGAGGGGCTCGTGCTTCTGTAGAATGGCTTTGATGTTTGGAAGTGCGTTGGAATATCTTGTGATGAAGCTTATTTGGCACGCGTCAGGATTTTTTCGGTTTTCCAGAACCTCGTCTCGATCGAGTGTGAGTGCCTTGCGACGGAATTCGGTTAAGAGGGAGTCTGGATAGTCCCTTTGGGCAAGTGTACTGCAGAGTTCGTCGAGCTTCTCAGCGTAATCTGTGTCGTTTGAACAAATTCTGCGTAGTTTTACACTCTGCCCATTAGGAATTCCAACCTTACAGTGACGCGGGTGGTGACTCTTGAGGTGAAGGTATTGTTGTTTGTCAGTTAGCTTTTTGTACAGGGTTGTGATGAGGTTGCCGTTGTCTAGTGATATTGTGGTGTCGAGGAAGTTAATTAAGTGAGTTGACTGTTGTGATGTGAACTTTATATTGCTATGCGCGGTGTTCAGTAGATCTATGAACTTTTGAAATTCATGTTCCCCGTGTTCCCATATTATCAGTATATCATCGATGTATCGAAGGTACACCGTGGGTTTTAATGAGAGGGCGCTAAGGACTTTGTTTTCTAAGAACCCCATGAAGATATTTGCGTATGTGGGTGCAACAGGTGTGCCCATACTTGTACGGTGTACTTGTAGGTAGTATTCGCCATTGAACTCGAAGTAGTTCAGTTTAAGGACCAAGTCCATTAGAGCGAGTATGGTTTCCGTGTCTTTTCTGGTGTTTGTTGTAGAAAGGGTATTGCAGAGGGCCGTGATTCCGTCGTTGTGTGGGATGTTAGTATACAGTGATGTGACATCCAGCGTGGCTAGTATTGTGTCCCTACCAAATGTAGAGTGTTGTTTATATCTCTGATTATTCTGAGGAGGTGGGGTGTGTCTTGTACATGCGATGGCAGTGTTGTCGGAATATGGTTTAAATAGTGGTCCAGGAATTTCGAGAGTCTTTCTGTTGGTGTGTTGTTATTAGATACAATTGGCCTGCCGGGGATGTCAGCCGTATAGAGCTCGTTGGCGTGTACCTTGTGGATTTTGGGCAGTAAATAGAAACGACCTGCGCCTGTGTTTGATGGGGTGAGATATCTGAGGTCATCACGTGTGATGAGCTTTCGTTCGTGGAGGTCCTGTATGGTATGGGTTATTAGCGCCGTGTACTCCTTTGTTGGGTCATGGTCCAGTTTGAGGTAGTGTTGCGTATTGTTGAGTTGCCTATGGGCTTCAGAAATATATTTATCTGTGGGCCAGATGACGATGCTCCCACCCTTATCTGCGGGCTTGATAATGATATCATCTCTGTCAGCTAGCGCTTTGATGATGTCACGCTGTGTTTTAGTGAGGTTGTGACCACGCGAGCTTTGGGAAATACAGCGAAGGATGTCGTTGCTTACTTGTTTAATATACAGGTCTAATGCGGGTTCTCGGCCGTGATTTGGTTGATTTGGTTGATGATCCAGGTTGATGGTAGTCGGAGGTCGTTGTTGTTTTCTTGTGTTGTATCAGCGAAGAATTCTCTAAGGCGTAGCCGTCTCGCAAAGTCTGATATGTCTTTGTGGATTTCGTATTCGTTAACAGAATTGAGTGTAGGGCAGAATGTTAACCCCCTAGAGAGGACTTGTAGTTCGTCGCTGGTTAGTGAGCGTGATATGTCTATTACGGTGCTTGCGTCAGCGTTTTCTCGGGGTGGCTCAGCGATGTTGCGGAGAGTTGTGGTTGTGGTGCTGGAAATTATTTGTTCGGCTGCTGCGTGTGTCGTGTTAGTGGGTCCGGTATCCGTGTCGTTGTTTGAATTAGGTTTTCCGAGTTTTGAGTGTTCCTTGTTAGCTAGCTCGCGGTTGAGTTGTTGAATGTGTAGTTCGAGAGTGTTTGCCTCCGCGTCGGTGAGACTGATATTGTTCATATGGGCCTGGATCGTAGCGAGTTGCGCGTGGCACTGTTTCTTTAATATTTCTAGAAACGTACGGGCTGTGTTGTTAAGGGCTGATGCCCACTCTAGCTCTAGTTCAGGTGTCAGTTTTCCTAATGCAGGAACTGTTTTAGGGGTGAGGCCTTTAGGTACTGTGTTGTGAGCCAGGTGGTGGGTGTAGATCCGTAGATGATGTAGGTATCGGCTACGTTTCTCCATGAGTTTTCGCATTCGTAGAAAGTTCGTTGACTGCATGGTAGGCTGGTGATTAGATAGTCAACGGTGTTTTCGGCGTGATGTGCGCGTGCGTCGTGTCTGTGGGGTCGGTGGCTGTGGGGTCAGTGGCTGTGGAGACTCGTTGTGTTCCTCGATGTCACCTGTCTGTGTTTGCGTGCTTGTGGTTTTCCGTGTCACAGTTTGCGTGAACTTTGTGTGTGTGCGGGTTGTGTTTGGAGTGTTGTCGTTTGCCGCGTGTGTATGCGTGGGTGCAGTGGTCGTTGTGGTCCCCTTTGATGCCATCGTGTGTTCTGGCGTGTTTGCGGTGCTGGCACTTAAAGTGTAAGCTGGTTGAGGATGTTGTGTTTGAGCGTTTGTCAGTGCAGGACGGCATCTATGGACCATTAGGTGTTTGATGTTGTGTGCCATAGCTCGTACGCCTGCGTGGTTTGGGTGGATGCCGTCCCGAGCGAGATGTGCTTCAGCGTGGTATTCGAAAGCTGCGTGTGTGATAACCATAACGTTGGTGTGTACCTGACGCATGTGAATGAGGTGGTTGTTGACAGCGTGCGCCTTCCTGTCGAACTCGTGTAGCGATGTGTCCTGGTATATGTGTGCTCGGTGTTTGTTCTGTCTTCGGGGAAGTATCGTTGTCAGTACTATTTCAGCGCCTGGTCTGTTGTTTGTGATGAAGGAAACTAGTGCTTCGAATTCCTGGATGACATGTTGTGCTGTCGACCGTGCGATGTCGTTGGTCCCTACGTGGAGTATGAAGTGCGTGATGTTCGGTGGGGCGGCGGTTACATGTGTCATGATGTCTCGTATTCTTGCGCCGCTTGAAAAGTCACGGTATGTTTCACAATCTTTGTTTTCTTTGCATTTTCCTTTTTTGCATGCAAGGAGATTTGTGCATCACCACTAAACATATCCCCCCCTCAAACACATGACGGAAGAAAATAAAAAGAAAGAAAAGAAAGATCATGAAACATACCGTGATAAGGGTTCCCTTTGTCTGTATTGGTCATTTCTATGTGTACCTACCTCGGAGCATCAATTCCCCACATCATGTACAACGTATTTCTGTGATGTTAAGTGAGGGCGGAGACATCAACATCGCTGACGCTCTTTCGCCGATCACGCGGTTTGCAGCAGACAGCAGAGGTAAAATAGTTAGCTCCCTAGCATGCGCTGCGAACGTGTTTGTGCTTCATCAGTGCCTCAAGTGCATCATGTGGACATCAGGCTTTAATATCACAACTGCAATGTGCTTCCTAAGGTCAGTAATTAAAAAGACGATTAAAGTGACCTTTTAATTAGCCCTGTAATTCAGAAGAAAATGGCTTCCTAGTAGCAGCAGCCCCATCGAGTAATCAAATGACAAAAGTAAAAAGCGTCTTAAGGCAACTCCCCTTTTTATGAAACTTTGTTGCAGCTAAAAAGAAACGTAAGTTACGTATACAGGACATCTGGGCTATCTAAGAAAAAATACTGTATGCTAATAGAAAGTGGTAAGTGACAAGGTTTGTGTGCCCTACAGTCAGTCACTGTTTTTCCATTACACAGAAATTGATATAACCTGACCCAAACATAGCATGATGACAGCCATCAACTTTCTTCTTGATAAAAATCTGCAGGCAAGAAAGAGCAATATTTAGTCTGAGTAGTAAAAGATGGGTGGGCGTAAGCGAAGGTAAGAGTTAGCAACCTGCCCCCTTGACCCTGTGCCGTTGACCCCTGAGTCCTTCGCAAATGTTACCGCTTATCGGCGGGGGCGGCTCGTGTGCGGAGGGTTGTCCGCGAGGTTATAACATGCATAGACATGCAAAGAGGAGTCATACACAAAAAGTACAAGTTGAAATATATTTATTAAAGCCAATAGTGCTGGGAATTGTGCCAATTGTGATGCCATTCAGGTGAAGGAGAAAAACCAAGCCAAAAAACCTGAAGCAGAAGAAACACAATGCAATACATGTAACAAAGAATATACTTATTACAGGTACGATACAATAGCATTGAATAGGTATCACATATCAAACACAATATTTTTTATTAACTGTAATCATACAAACAAGTTTTCAATGAATCAGAATTCAATACAATTACAATCAAAATTGCAAGTTTTATTATAAAAAGTTTGAGACGTGAGAACCTGATAGATGTAAGTAATTTTGAGCACAATATGGAAGCTAAGTTTAATATTCCAATATGACACAAATTTAATTAATCAGTTTCTTATGAAGTGAATAGCGCAGACATAAGGAAATAATTCGAATCAACACGATCAACACACAGCATTAATATAGAACCTAACCGACATATCCTCCAACATGTAGGGAAATAATAGCTACACAATACCATATCAAAACGAGAAACGGTCACCACATTTAATCAAAAAGATATTCTTAATCAATATGATTACAAACAAAATTACAAGTTGTATTATAAAAAGTCTAATATTCCTATACGTGAGAACCATCAGTACAATAGCGGGAAGTTCTGATAGTTGTATGTAAGTAACTGTGAACAGCAGAGACCCTGGAAGACCATGGGACACGAACGACACCGAACACAAGAGGAAATAAAATCTATACCACTACAAAGAAGTTATTCTTAATCAAAACAACAGAGGAGAATAATCTATCATTTTAATCACATGATATGTTCCGCTACCACGGCAACGCAATTATTTTCTTCTACCAGTCCCTGCAACGATGTCGAATGAGCAGAAGTTCAATGTTGTTGTACAAGGTCTGATGCATCATCACTTATTGAAACTTAGCGAACATATCAACTGCGGTGGACCACCGTATGATTTTCATCTAATACTGTCTTGTACGTCATTCAAGAACGTTCATACAAAGAAAAGAAACATCAATAAGAGATTGTGCAAGTTCGTCGCAACAAAGTGCAAGTTACTGAAGCGATACAAATGCAGCGACAATGTATCGATTGCATTAATCAACGCTGGATTCAAACGACCGATAATAATACATCATTATGTAATACATTCCGAATTCATCAATCAAGACAACAAACGAAAACTTCAAAGATTGGAATAGGACAATTGTAATTTATCGGAATAAACAATCATATAACTGAAACCACAATTGTAATTTATTGGAATAAACAAGCATATAACTGAAACAATAAATGTAATGTTTGTCATCATTATAATGAATTCTACGCATCACAATGAAAAACACGTTGCATTTAGCATGGCTAGACTGAGAACAGTGATCGCTAAGGAAACGAATATTCCACACTGTGTGTAAGAATTCTCATATGGAATCAGAGCTGACCATCAAATAGGTTTTACCCGACTACACTCTGTACAAGTTCAACATCCGAAGGATAGAATTGCCGGAGAAGGATCGGTCATTGAAATTTAGAGGCATGATACATCAGTCTATGATTAGAAAAAAGGATCACTAATCTTTTGTGAAAACTTATCATATTTCATGAATTAAATTGCACAGTGCATGTATATTTCTCAAGCAGTTGCACTAGCCCAGACGTAGTAAAAGAAGAAGAAAAGGCGTCTTTGACAAGCAACCCGATTGGAGTAAATATTTTCGTCAACACAGTTGTCCGTTTGTATGACTGGATAGGAAAAATGAGCCGTCCAAAATAGGGCAAAACGGGAAATAAGGCAATAAACCTGGTTGCGGCGGGATAAGTCAAAGCGTTCGCGACACAGTGTCATCAACTTTTACATTTGGGTTCAGTGCCTGCGAGATAATACGAAGCCTTCGCGAAAAGCGAATCTATTATCAAATGCCGCGATGTAAATGGAGGATTTTACAAGCATGATGTGCAGGCGATGTCTACATTTCTAATCACGTAATCTTTTGTAACACACGGCACACAAACGTATATGAAATAATTTCCAAGTGGCAATCAGATTTTGGGAGAAGCGGATCACACAACCGCCATCAATATACAATGAAGATGAGCGTTATGCATAAACACAATGGAAGATATGTTATATTAATTATAATATCCAGATCAGCGCAGGTCACACATAAACGTAGATCCCATTCACAAAATATACTTGAGATTTCCCGTAACCATACAGAAAAACTATCACATTATTTTAGTGTCATAGCATCCGGGCACTACAAATGGAAAGGCCATACTTTAATTTTATAAGTCTTTAGCTCATAACGTTGTAAAACGCAAATACCACACTAAAAATCATTTTCTCCTTTAAATTTTCAAAGTCAAAACTGCACGCTATTTCTTGCATTTTTCTAAAGATATAGATTAAAAAGTTGTGCATATACTCACACATACTATACGAGGTATTTGATTGCGGATTAAATGCTAAAATTTATCGATTCACATTCAGGAGAAGTGGTGACTACCACACATCAGTAAGAGTTTAATTACAATTTGAACAGGTATTGCGATTTATGATCCGTGTTGTAGAATGTGTAATTTCACAATACGCAAGCTTTAGCTCGTTCACTTTGACGAGCACTCTTTCACGATGTCAGAGAAGTTAATCGAATGGATTGATATTTTCTATATACACTATAACATAATGCGAATTCTTTATGTCGTGGATATTAACAGTTACGAATACGGGAGAAGCGGATCACACAACCGCCATCAGAAATATATAACATACAATGAAGATGAGCGTTATGGAATATATGTTATATTAATTATAATAAGCAGATCAGCGCAGGTCACACATAAACGTAGATCCAATTCACAAAATATACTCGAGATTTCCCGTAGCCATACAGAAAAACTATCGCATTATTTTAGTGTAATGGCATCCGGGCACTACAAATGGAAAGGCCATACTTTAATTTTATAAGTTTTTAGCTCATAACGTTTGTAGGGCGCCGAAGAGAACGAGGAATAAAGCGATAGGGGGCACGAGCAGAGAGTGCGGACCCTGGCTACGAACGGACAAGAAGGGTCTGATCTCTCTTTACATTGGCGCAGCCGAAAGTTCGAACTAAGATGTGGGTTGAGTTCCTACTCGAAAGGTCACCGGACGGTCCCTGTGGTCAAAAGTTGCGACGATGGCGAAGAAGCCTTCACCCTGGATGCCCAAGCAGACCAGGCTGCCCTCCTTCGCTACCTTGCCGAGAAACTCGGTACAGATGTGACCTCTGCGACCACAAAAGGATCCGTGAAGGTGAATATGAAACTGGTGGATTTCGATCGCCTTGTTCGTCCCCGACGGCAACCTGAACAAACCCCCACTGAACAGACAGACACGAACACGAATATCACAAAGATTCTTGGCATCGTCGAGCAGCAGCAAAGTCAAATCATGCAACAGCACAAGATGTTGCTCGACCTTGTACGCGACATGACTGTCCAAGGAAACCGTCATCACAGTTTGGTCACGCCCGATAAGTTTGATGGTTCCACGAGCCCTGACTCATGGATGGCCACCTATGAGCATGCGTGTGAACGAAACGCTTGGACCAAAGACGACGATAAAGTTGACAACTTGCGCGCTCTCCTGGGAGCTGCGCCAGAAAATGGTTTGATCTTCGACTTCGCGAACACCGAGAGGCATCATGGCAATCATGGAAGAAAAGTTTTCTGCTGTCCTTCAGTGAAGACCATGTAAGTAGACGGGACGATGCCATAACGCACAAATATGTTCGTGGACCTCTGGTGGACTACCATTTCGAAAAGTTGAGGCTGTTACAACTGGCTGAACCACAGCTACCTGGCGCGTCCGTTGTCGCATTGATCTTACACGGTCTCCCCGTCCACGCACAACAGATGGTAAAACTCAGAGGAGTGAAGTGACCCGAGGCACTACTTCAATGCTTGCGAGACATTGGAGAAATACGTGAAGTCTTTAGGGAACGGGACGGACACGTTACGCGTCAGCAGATTCAGCCAGTTCAACTGCCTCTGCCGCTACGTCAGCACACCGGAAGCTACATGAGTCGTTCTGGCGCGACAGCGCACGGCTCTCGACAGCAACAAGGAGGGCCGAGACAATGGACGTCGACCCCCAGGACCTCAGCACGAGCTGAAGACACTGTTGACGATTACTCGGAACAAAAAAAAGGAATAAAGGAGGGTGATAGTTTCCACCCGACGACAGAATACGAAACTGTCTATCTGACAAACACGAGGCTGATTTATATCGACGTAACATTAAATGGCACCCCGGCCCGGGCCCTTGTGGACAGTGGGTCGTCTATAACGTTCGTGAATCGTGGACTCCTCCATCCCAACTCTGTACTCCCTGGAAGAACCGTCAAAGTTAAAGGCTTCGATGGCACATCTAAAACTTTCAATAGTTGGACTCCAGTCGTCATAACAGTTTCCAACATGTCTGCAACTACTGACGTCTTAATCATCGATGGTGTAGATTACGACGTCTTGTTGTCACGTCCAGACATGAAGCGCCTAAAGTTAAACATTTATTGGGATGACACCGTCGCTGTTGATGACGACCCTGTTGGCAGTCCAGGAGGAGACCAGCAGGCCCAGCCCCCTACTATAGACATTTCTACGGTCAGTGACATACAAGCACTGTATCCCGAGCTCGTCTCCCCCACAGGCTACACTTCCGCGACGTCAGCGATTTAAGTCCCCTTTGACATCAGGGACACTACCATAATCAGTCGTAAACCGTACGGTATGTCGCAGGACAAGAAAAATTGGCTAAAAATGGAACTACAGGCCATGCTCGACGCTGAAATTATTCGCCCATCAACGTCACCCTATGCTTCACCCATAACAATAGCCCCTAAGGCTGATGGCTCCTTCCGTCTGTGTACCGACTACAGACTCATCAACCGACAGACGGATATATTCCCCTTTCCGATGCCTGGTGTGGATGACATTATCAACGACACTGGAGGAAGCAACACATTCTCGTGTATAGACCTTTGTAAGGGGTTTTGGCAAGTACCCTTAACGGAGGACACCAAAAAGTACACTGCCTTTGTGACACCATTTGACTTGTACGAGTACAATCGACTCCCTTTTGGGTGGAAGAACTCTTCTACGTGGTTCCAAAAGATGATGACAACAGTACTCCAGCCGTTTATTGGAAAGTTTGTCCATGTTTACATTGATGATATCCTTATTTACTCGAGGTCGCCTAAAGAACACCGTGAACACCTTCACCGTGTACTGCACGCACTACGAAATGCCAATCTCATGATCAACGTCAAGAAGAGCGTCTGCTTCCAGAAGAGCGTCACTTTCCTCGGAAGACTGATTGACGGAAATACAAAAACAACGAAGGACTCTGTCCGGAAGATTAAGAACATGAAACAGCCGCGTGACGTACATTCGCTGCGCGTCTTTCTGGGGCTCGCGGGACATTTTCGCGCATTCATTTAAAGTTACGCCTCCAGGACAAGGTGCTTAACTGCCCTCCTACAGAAAAATGTGCCATTCATATGGAGTCTGGACTGTGAACGTGCCTACCAGGACATCCTGGATGCTATATCTTCGAACCCAGTCCTAGACCTACCGGATTTCAGTCTCCCTTTTGAACTCTGTACCGACGCCTCTCATTTTGGGACGGGCTCAGTGCTATACCAACGTGACGAGTCACGGCCAAAATATCAACAGCTACGAGTCATCGGATATCAGTCGTACACGTTCACTCAGACCGAACTCAATTACGGAACAACTGAAAAGGAACTACTGGCCGTTATTCAGACAACCAGATACTTCCGAACGTTTCTAGATGGACGAACATATAAGCTGTTCACAGACCACCAGCCCATCAGAAACATTCTCGGCTCAGCCTCTCTCAGTGGACGACTCGCGAGATGGGCCTCTGAACTACAACAGTACGACATGAAGGTGCACTACAAGCCAGGAAAAGCCCTCGTGGACGCTGACGCATTGTCTAGATTGGGGCTGGAACAAATTTCTGCGACCTCCTTCGACGACCCAAAACTACGGGAAGGCGTGCGAAACCCTAAACTTCAAGGCACCCGCTATCGTGTTCCGCCTACGCTTCAACAGGAAGTACTCCATTTGTGTCATGACAGTCCAGAATCAGGAGGCCATGATGGCATATGCCGGACGTATCGCAAGCTCTGCCAGCGCTTCACCTGGACTAACATGAAAAAGGACGTAAAAGAATACGTGAGTTCGTGCGACACGTCTCAGAAGGGAAAGCTCAGGTATTGCCAAGTAGCTGACCAAATGACGTTACCAGTCCATTCCTCAGTGCCATTCGAAGTTGTACACCTCGACTTCGGCGAGCTCAAAAATAAATCTCAGGGTCAGAGAAAGACACAGGCATTCCTATTGGCCATTGATGAGTATTCAAGCATAGTCAACATCCCCAGGGGGTGAGGACACAAGAAGTGTAATCGCAGTGCTGGGAAGGGAAGTCTTCCGGAACACGAAAACCATTGTTTGCGACAATGGACCTGGATTTGCAAGCAAGGCCTTAGCCACGTGGGCTCAGGAAAAGGGCCTACAGATAAAGTTGACAGCGCCCTATTATGCCGCCGCAAACGGTATGGCGGAGCGCGCCATCCGGGATATCAAACAGTTCATCCCAATTTTCCTGGAGGATGGAAACCCTGCCTACAAGCAGCAACACATCATCACAATCGCTCCCATAACAAAGCAATTGGTTGCTCGCCCCACTTTGCACTACACGGAGCACCACCCATCCTTCATGCGGACCAGCAGCTTGGCATCCAGGAAAACCTCTGCCTGCAGGAACGTCGCAAGACACCCGCCCAAATGAACCGCTACCGACTAACTATGAAGAGGAATTTCGATCGTCGCCACAGCAGTCGTATTCCTGATATCGTCGTCGGCGATCTTGTACTTGTGCGAAAAGGATTACAAGGCACCAAAGAACTGCCACAAGGTCCCTTCAGAGTAACACAAACTGCCTCTAAGCAAGGCATATTGAAGACAGTGGGGTATACGGCAGACGATAACAAGTTCCACATAGCATCTATCAACAATATTTGTAAATACCGTCCCAGGAGGGACGCATTCACCAACCCGGGGTCTATGTAGGGCGCCGAAGAGAACGAGGAATAAAGCGATAGGGGGCACGAGCAGAGAGTGCGGACCCTGGCTACGAACGGACAAGAAGGGTCTGATCTCTTTACAACGTTGTAAAACGCACAACTCCACACTAAAGATCATTTTCTTCTTTAAATTTTCAGTCAAAACTGCACGCTATTTCTTGCATTTTTTTAAATATATAGATTTAAAAGTTGTGCATATAGTCGTGACTACCACACATATCAGTAAGAGCTCAATTAAAGGACGACGGAAGCGAAAATAAGCTGCAAAGCTGTTTGCCTCATATTGTGATGTGTACCGAAACAATTCGGAATTCGACTTTGATTTACGTATATTAGTTGATATGCAGCCATAATCGCGATATAAAATTCGGCCGCGGAGCACTCTGAGCCCCTGGTGAGCGTCGCCGCTACGCTGTAGCACACCACGGAGGTGACGAGCGTTGTCTCTCCTGTTGGAGTTCCTGACTTTCATATCGCGGTTGTTTTGCGATCGGAGGTTGATTTCCTCGACAAGAATAATTGTACATGCTTGTGAAGTCTTTGGTGGCTTTGCTACAGCATGTTGCCGACTTCCTTCCGGCAACGCGAGGACATAGTGTTCCTTGCACGAACGACACAAGGAGAGACAGCACAAACAGCGTCAAACATCGAGTGACGTTTATTACAAAGACAACACTACCGAGGCTGGCCCCCAAAATCCATCCGAAGGAAGGTGACCTCATTCTCTCTAGAGTTGAGAGTCTTGTTGCTAACATTGCTGGATGTCTTACCTTGCGTTCGGCCAGGATATGTTTCAGAACAAACACGCTCTACCAGTCTGTGGTTGTTTTCGTGGCCGTATTGGCCATTGGCGCTCGACTGGCAATCGAGAGATGCGTAGTTAAAATTCCGCCGATGTCTGACTTTTTTTTATGACTGTCATATTTCAATTGTTTCCGAAAGACAGGAAACTTGTTCTCGCCGCGAATCCATATATGCCTTAGACAGGTGAAACAAGACAAGTAGTGCGCAGACATATTGTTGACGAATGGTTCAAAACAAATCCAGAGGTGCTCATTAGCCTTGGGTTGTCAACGAAGTACATCAGGTTGAAAGAAGGAGCGGCCACTTCTATATTTTCACGGAAACGGAAGGAACAAATCTTTACCTCCACTTGGCGTTTCGGCGTACGTCTGATTCCCGCTACGGAGAAAAAAACGGAGACGAAGAAGCATAGGTACGAACCCATCTCTCACTGGATATATCACCTTCAGTCTTCCACGAGATCTCCGAATCGAACATCTTGAGGCGTTGTTCGGAATTCGCCGTGTTTATCCCGTTCACCTGGCAGTCGCACATGGAGCTCGAGAGATATTTGACGTCACGCGCGCCTCAGATTTTCCCGCAATGCTTTGCGGCAGCGGGCGCGCTCCATGGGCGATCGTATCGGGTTACGGCCCAGCGTGCTCGTAATCGTCAAAAATATGCCCATCCGTACAGCGTACTTGCAAAATACTAGTGGCAGCATAATCGTACGTAAGATTTACACCTTGTTCGGACCCTTTTTTACAATTGACAAATTTCGCTTCCGTTGTCCTTTAAAATTTGAACAGGTCTTGCGATTTACGATCAGTGTTGTAGAATGTGTAATTTCACAATACGCAAGCTTTAGCTCGCTCACTTTGACGAGCACTCTTTCATGATGACAGATAATTTAATCGAATGGATTGATATTTTCTATATACACTATAACATAATGCGAATTCTCTATGTCGTGGATATTAAAAGTCACGAATATTTTCCGAATGAAATTTACTTAAAACTCGAAGAAAGGGTCACCCGCATCCTCGAAGACGTTTCCGGAAAAAGCAACACGCTCGCGTGCGGTACCGCGTTAACGCGTCGGGCGCAGAATCGCGTTCGGTTTCGGGTACGACATTGGGGAAACGCGGCCCGGCGTGTTGCGGAAACGTCTTCGAGGACGCGGGTGACCCTTTCTTCGAGTTTTAAGTAAATTTCGTTTGGAAAATATTCGTGACTTTTAATATATGAACATATCATGTGATAATATTTTATGTACTTTCCATCTCAGATATGTGTAATTTCAACAAATCCGTAATGAATTGTGCGATATAGATCGCTTGTATATGATAATTTGATCTGACTGCTTTCTTGATGAACGCAATGCCCATTGCAATGATTACAATTACATCTGGTCTAGTGTATTTCAATTCTTCATTAGCAAACCTCAAAAACTCCGTCATCAATCCCAGTGGCCCTTCCGACGTTGATGTGCAGATATTTTTATAAGTATTGTAGATTCGGCATATAAATTCTTGCACCTTCAGTTCTGTAGTTTGTACCATATTTCCGAATACGACCATGTCTAGGACGTATTGAAATGCAGCGATAATGGAATCGTTTCGCGGCTCTTCCTTTTCGAAGCAGTTTTTATCACATCTTCCCATGACTTATGGTAGCGAGTACAAAATCTGTCCATCTTTTCAATGTAGAGCAATTGTCTCTTCTGTTTTCAATTGCACGTCTACACTTCATTAAAAGCATATCCATGCTCATTTTATTGATTAAAATTTTATTATCTGGTTTAGAATGCTATAATAATCCACCTGTCGTGAGAATTATTGTTTTGACTTTGTTTCAAGGATTCACTCGACTGATATTCTATGAGTTCTCAAGTTACTGCCTGAAATAATTGTTGTCTTGTATTTGTTTCAATTGTTAACTCGATTGACATAAGTAAAAATAATCTCTAAGATGGAAATGCCTCATACCTCTGAGTTGCATTTCACATTTGATATTTCTGTGTGGTTCATCTATATAGAACTTTCTGTTGCAAGATATTACAAAAATTGATGTAATTACATTTGTTTCTCGTTTTGAGTGAGTATTGTTGCTACCATTTAATAATTTGGACTTTCTCTACATGTTCAATAACAGTATCGTATCTGTACAAACTTAGTCGACTTGTCAACCACTTTGATGAAAGATTTCCGTTTCAAGGAAAAGATACGAAAAGATAATGATCCCCGCGAATAATATCGGCATCTATTTGCGCTGCACAATAAAATATATCGCCTTTGAACTATCTTATCTGACCTCTAGAGCGCCCTGTTTGCTGGACGAAGGAATATAGCCCGCAACTCTTTCAGTAATAAAGCATGGGAGTTGCTACGTTTTGGTCATATAGACAGAGGAAAAGAGTGAAAACCGAGATGAAAACAGTGCATATTTTCTGTCTTGGATACCTCCATCAAGGTTCGTAGTGTTTGTTAGAATAAAAATTGTATATTGTTCGATTTTATGATGGTTCAATGATAGATTATTTTCCTCTGTTGTTGTTTACTTGTCGCCGCTTAGAGTGTCCCTCTGTTCTTCAGCGTTAAGTCTGTGCTATAGTGCTAAATTTGTAATATATCCTTTTGATAGATTGATTAGCTATTATTTCTCTATGTGTTGGATGGTGCGCAGGTTTGGCTCTCTATTAATTGTAGCTGTTGATTGTGTTGTTTCTCGTTATTTCGTTACGTCTATGCTGTTCACTTAATAAGAAATTGATTAATTAAAAGTTGTGTAATGTTGGAATATGAAACTTAGATTCCCTATTGCGCTCGAAATGTTATGACAGATATTCACGATATTGCAATGATGGTTCTCACGTATAGGAATATTAGACTTTTTATAATACAACTTGTAATTTGATTGTAATCATATTGATTAAGATAACTTAAGATAACAACTTGTAATAATATCTTCTTTGTAGTGGTATAGATTTTATTTCCTCTTGTGTTCGGTGTCGTTCTTGTCGTTCGTGTTCCGTGGTCTTCCATACATCTATCGGCACCCGTCTTCAACAAATCAGGGCAGATATCATCAGATCTGATTGTTGGCTGGGAGCGTGCTATGTGGTGAAGTTCATTTTTAACATATCTATTTTCTATGTTGGATTCATAAAACAAAGTAATGTTTGTAGTGCCTCTTAGAATGGAAATTGTATAGTGTTCGATTAGATTATGTCACGAGGATGATTTTATCATAGTTAAAATGATAGATTATTCTCCTCTGTTGTTTTGATTAAGAATAACTTCTTTGTAGTGGTATAGATTTTATTTCCTCTTGTGTTCTTGTCGTTCTTGTTGTTTGTGTTCCGTGGTCTTCCAGGGTTTCTGCTGTTCACAATTAATTACATACATCTATCGGCACCCGTCTTCAACAAATCAGGGCAGATATCATCAGATCTGGTTGTTGGCTAGGAGCGTGCTATGTGGTGAAGTTCATTTTTAACATTATCTATTTTCTGTGTTGGATTCATAAAACAAAGTAATCTTTGTAGTGTCTCTTAGAATGAAAATTGTATAGTGTTCGATTAGATTATGTCAGGAGGGTGATTTTATGAGTGTTAAAATGATAGATTATTCTCCTCTGTTGTTTTGATTAAGAATAACTTCTTTGTAGTGGTATAGATTTTATTTCCTCTTGTGTTCGTGTCGTTCGTGTACCATGGTCTTCCAGGGTCTCTGCTGTTCACATTACATTTACACAATTACATACAACTATCAAAACTTATTATTATTATTATTATTATTATTTATTTACTGACACATTGCTCGTACACTGATGAAATGTGGGACTACGAGGCCATAGCCTGTTAAAATAACTTCCCGCTATTGTACTGATGGTTCTCACGTATAGGAATATTAGACTTTTTATAATACAACTTGTAATTTTGTTTGTAATCATATTGATTAAGAATATCTTCTTTGATTAAATGTGGTGACCGTTTGTCGTTTTGATATGGTATTGTGTAGCTATTATTTCCCTACATGTTGGAGGATACGTCGGTTAGGTTCTGTATTAATGCTGCGTGTTGATCGTGTTGATTCAAATTATTTCCTTATGTCTGCGCTATTCACTTCATAAGAAACTGATTAATTAAATTTGTGTCATATTGGAATATTAAACTTAGCTTCCATATTGTACTCGAAATTACTTACGTCTATCAGGTTCTCACGTCTCAGACTTTTTATCATAAAACTTGCAATTTTGATTGTAATCGTATTGATTAAGAATATCTTCTTTGATTAAATGTGCTACTGCATTTTAATTCTGATTCATTGAAAACTTGTTTGTATGACTACAGTTAATAAAAAATATTGTGTTTGATCTGTGATACCTATTCAATGCTATTATATCGTACCTCTAATAAGTATATTCTTTGTTACATGTGTAGCGATCATCGCATCTTCAGCACACGAGTCATCACCATCAATACCTCATGCGCACCTGCCCCCGCGGCGCGAGGTTTCGTTTTCGACTGCATCGCCGTTCCCTGTCATTAAACCGTCATACATCGTAGAGCTCACTCGTCTCTTTCATAGCCTCTACAACTGACCCGAGACGTTGTGCGGTACATAAAAAATTTCAACTTGTACTTTTTGTGTATGACTCCTCTTTGCATGTCTATGCATGTTATAACCTCGCGGATAACCCTCCGCACACGCGCCACCCACGCCGATAAGCGGTAAACATTTGCGAAGGACTCAGGGGTCAACAGCACAGGGTCCAGGGGTCCAGGTTGCTAACTCTCACCCCCGCTTACGCCCACCCATATTTTACTACTAGTCTGTTCAAATATTTGATTCAAATATAGGCTGTCTCCTCTAGTCTGAAGAAGAGCTTTCGCTCGAAACGTCACCCTTTTTCTTTGCTCCCCTCTTCTGTACACAGATTCCCCCCTTTTTTTCTCGTTCTCTCTGTACGTGTACCTGGCAGCCCTTTTGGGATTTTTGTTCAAATATTTATTGTGCATCGGAGCACCTTACTCTGTGAATGCTTGCTGGCTCATAATTGACAATGAAAACATTATGATCAAAGTTTCCTTCCATGTGTTTCAAAAGGCAGTACTGACATTGGAAAGGTATCCGGGGAAGTTGTCATCAATTCACTCACTATTTTGAGGGTTCTAGAATCATTCATTCATTTTGTTTGTTGTTAAAACACAAGAAAAATACCAATCATCATCATCACCATCTTTATTCCTTTCCACATAGAGAACATTTGCTGCATAAAATTTTGAATCTTGCTTGTGTAAAAAGTGATATGTGTTGTCATAGAAGTATCTTGTCATGTGAAGTATATGTCAGAAGTAGGGTTACATTAATTAATTGCAGGCATTACGCACTCTAATGGATGAGCCAAATGAAGCCAAGTTTGGTGAGCTACTGGAGGCTCTCCTTGAGGAATGCGAGGCAGCGCAAGGAATGGAGACATTTTAAAATTATTCCACACACTATTACGCTGGGAGAGCACATGTGTGGGCGGCCTGCTACCGTATAGGGGCACGAATCAACACAAACATGCGCCATGAGGCACTCCACAGAGTCCTGAAGTACTGCTACTTACAAGGCAAACAAGGGTTGATAAGCTAATATCTGCTCTACTGAGGCTTACAAAAAACAAGCTATATGATCGCTTCATCAAGTTCAACAAGAATGGGCCCGCAGCCCAAGAAAAAGAAATTTCCAAGCGACATGTTGCTGGTGTTGCCATACCAGAGGAGCATATATGCAGCATTGATGCACAACAATGGACAGTCAGATCACAGTCATGTGAAGGTGTCTCATACACTGTGACGGAGCAAGACACTGCCTGCACTTCAACACCATGCACTTCCATGTGCAAGAAATGTGCAGTGTGCATCCACCGCTTCACTTGCACCTGTGTCGACCACATACTGCAGCTTAGATTCTGCAAACATATCCAGCAGTTTCTGCAAAGAGGGTCAGTGCTGGAGATGTGAATGAAACCCACACGCAAATGGACCAACAAGTAAGATATGTTCTACAAAAAGTAATATGCTTGAATAATGCATGCCATGGTACAATTGACAATGAGTTACAAATGCAAGTTACATTTGCTCAAAATGGTTGAGCAATGTCTCAGGTGTTGTATGAAAGCTCCACCAAAATTTTATTTCTGTCATCTTTCTCGGGACACCGACCAAGGTCTTGGCACTGAGTATCCTACTTGCATGCACCCATTAAATTAAAATTCTAACAGTGTCATTTGACAACAGATGCTCTCAAGATACTATTCCAGTGGTGACACTTGTGGACAAGTATTCTGGCAAAAGCCCTGCATCAACCCCAGGTGGTTGTATGGCCATTTCAAATACCGTCCACCATGTACAAATTGCCTGTACAGAGTTGCAGCCATGTACACTTTCCTTTGCCTTTCTTGGCTGCCTGGCCCACATGTTAGTTCACTGATTCCCCACAGATTTCACAACTCCAGCAGGTAAACAGAATCATTCGACCAGACGGCTCGGCAAAACTATGCCTGTCTACGCCAGTGTTGGGAATTTGTGGAAACAAATCAATTCCTAGCTTTACTGATACTGCTAAATCAAATCCAAATCAAGTCCGGATTTCATATGTTGCTGGCAAATCAAATCATTCCGAATTCGGATTTATCTTTCGGATGCCAAATCAAATCCGCTTTTAAATTCGAATTTGTCAAATCCATAACCAAATCGGAGCGTATGGTTTAGCCAGAACACTTAAATGAAAGGTACATATGCAGCTCCACTGTGCTGCGAGAAACAACGGCCTACAGTTGGGCCTAGGCTGCGGCTCTAGCAGACAGCATTTGATAGTTCAGCAGTCAGGAAAACGAACCACCTGAGGTATAACTGCAATGACTATTTTATTTGAATGATGAGGACATAAAAACAAGGTCTATGTAACCTGGTTTTGGTCCAAGAACACCAGATCCTCTAAAGTGGATGGGTGGAGCCTGTTCCTTTTAGCCGACTTAATAAGATTTGCAGCGGAAAACACGCGTTCAACGGCGCCCGAACTGGCAGGTACTGAAAACACTTGTTTCACGGCCGCGGAGAACATAGCGTATCGTGAGCGGGACATCGCTTCACTCCAGAACTTGAGGGGCGATTGGTCATCATCGACAGTGCTCTCTGATAAGTACAGTGTCATTTCTTCATACGCTTTGGCGCTTCGGCTCCCGCTTGAAGACGACGATGAGCTATGGCGGGCCATATGGCCCGCCATAGATGAGCGCATCAGCTAAGGGCGTTCATGATTAATCGCCCGGATGCGCTCGAAGCGGATATGTCGTCACAGAGCTGGCTCGAGGGCGCTCAGATCCGCCCGCTTTGTGTTTGGATATTCGCTCAGAGTCACCTCCGAGGCAGCTCGCTTCGCTCGGAGCTTGGAGGGCGGGCTCGCAGATCCTTCCCACAATTCCTGAGATAGAAGATGGCGGCTATTTTGAAATTTTGAGAGAGCTTTCATCCTGACAATCTAGACAGCCGTACCACACGAACCAGTTGTGGAATTAGAGCTTGAAAATGCAAAACTCTCTGACAGATGTCGAGAAACTTTATGTAACACAGGCTTTGATGCAGAGTTTGCAGCCAGCGTCGTGATGGACAAACGCGCGAGTGGCCCCGAGTGAACGGCAAGCAAATCGGTCGTCGTCGTCTTCCACACACTACGTGCAACATGGAATGAAACGTGAAATGATGTACAAAAAGAAAAAAGAAAGAACACAAAATCAGAAAAACTGACAGAAGCGAAACCTTCAAGCCACTAACGCATAAACGATGCCCTACGACGAACACCAACGGAAGCAGACGACACAGCAATAGATACTGCGCAAGCGCAAAGCCGTTGTCGCTCGGTCGCGTATGGAATTTAATTTTCTCCTCGCTTTACACCCGACCGATCGATTTCTGGTTCGGTGACGCACTTCCGCTCAGCTCGGGCTATGCTCCGAGCGAATAAACATAACCACCAGGGAGACCACATCCCAGTCAAAAAAAAAAAGTAATGGGTCCAATTGGAAATTTGAATTGGTACCAATAGGACTCAACGGGACCAACGCGAAAGCCAATTAGATTTTTTAATTCCAACTGGATGTCCAGTTGGAAATTTTAAAACCAATTGGGAAGTCCAACTGGCTCCTTGGACTCCAGTTGGACAGCCAATTGGAAAGTCAAGGTCAAAATGAAAGCTGGAATTGGAGTCAACTAGACCAATAGAAAAAACAATGGGGACGAATTGGGCACTTCAGTTCCAACTGGGCTGCCCAATTGGAATTCATAAACCAAATTCCAAGTCCAGCCGGCTCCCTGGCCATATTAGTTGTTCACTGCTAAGTCAAAGTTGAACTGGATAAGCAGTTAGACGCTGAGTCACATATGGTTCATGCTGATTGGTAACTGAAATTCCAATACTCATACTTCAGAAGGAAAATAAATCTAGTCTGTCACATCACATGTTTCAATTGACCACCCAATTTGACAAATTGTGCCTCAGTTACTTTGTGATAATTAACTAAGATGTTCCAATTGGACACGTACACCACCATTGCGAACTGGAAATCCAACTGGCACTCCCCCAATTGTTTTAACAAATTTTAAACTGTCATCACGTAAACGTTCCATACATGTTGCCGATACGCGGGGATGGTGATTCAAAATATATAATCAAACAAACTAGTTTGTGCAGCACTCAACACCCAGATCATCGTCACTAATTAAAGTCAACCCTCCGAAAAAAAAACATGTTCTGTGATATCCAGCCGATATATTGCAGCCATCCTTTTTTGTGCATTTCGTGATACCAATTCTTGACCTAGTGCAGACACAATGTACTTGAAAATACCGAAATAATTAATTAGACGTATATCAGCAAAAGCAATTTATTTTCATATGCCATGGTCGCTGCCATTTACGAAACAGTGGTGTAAAGCGGCTAGCTGCAGGGCTGCTACTGGCATTTTTGAATCCGCCAGCGACTAACGGTCAGGCTCCAACAGCTCCCCATAGAGCCCATAGTTTGAGATAATTCACACAACACTAGGCACACGACCAATGAGAGTGCAACGGTGGTGATGTGAAAGGGCTTGCCGTTGTCGGCCTCACGTAAAAGTGCAACGTAAAAGTGCAACGAGAGTGCAACGTTGTAGAAATTATGCAATGCCAGTCGGCCAATCAAGAGCCTTAACTTTGGCTGACCTTTCGACCGGTTCTGGCTACCATCGACTTCTACCAGACTTCACGCCTACCGCCGTTACCCGATATTCAAAATAACTGAAGCTTCTTTTGGCTAAAAGAAATATTCATTTGACACAAAGCACCGATTCAAAGATCTGATACGTGGGTGCACTGTGAATACAAAGTCCACTGCGTTGCTCACGCACTGTAACTAAGTTCGAACTTGAAGCAAAACAAACAACAGCTCTCGAAATCCGACGGGGCCCGATCGTGTCCTTCACTCTCCAACCGCTCCTTCTCACGAAGCATTCCAGTTCCGGAATTGATAGACTGTTCGTGGGATAATAGTAGTGTCCAGGAACAGCACAACACACGTTGAATCACATCGACGCAAGAATAAACCAGCGAACACTTCTAGAAACTGTTCTGCCGATAGACACCTTAAAAACACGGAACACAAGAGGACGCCTTGCCGACCGATTTTATGATGAGTATTTTCTTTCGTTGCTTGCAGAGCGAAAAAGGCGCTAGTGTGGTACATAATCGTAATCCTGTCTTTGTTGTCAGGCCTCAAAATCCGACGGTGCCCGAACGCGTTCCTCACGCTTCCATCACGCCGTAGTTGATAGCGGGGCCGGGAGAGGGGGCGCACGACCAATGAGAGTGCAGCGATTGCTTCCTCAATCCTCCAATCAGAAGTCTTTCCGTCCGGCTCGCAGCCCGACCGGTTCTGGCTGTTGCTGACTTCTGCTTTCCATACTGGCCTGTACCGGCTACCCCTCACCTCTAAGTCTACTAGCTTTCATGCACGTCGTAAAGTTATTCCGTGATTCCCAAACAACTGTGAAAAGTGTCGTAATGAACAAATTTATTTATACTGACACAATCGGCAGGCTGACACATATACATGCACTGAGCGTACTGAGTTCATTGCGTAGCGCTTCCTAGCACACTGGAACAAAGTTCAAACTTGCAAAACACGCATATCGACACAGCTTATTCCCAGCAACGTACAACTGTCACATACTTGCGCACAATCCTTGATCATCATGTCCTTGCCTGCTACACGTCAAACATAAAATGCTGCTTCATGAATCGTATTTTCTTGTCACCGCTATGCAGATCTGACGGCGCTCGAACATGTTCATCGAGCCAGAATTAAAGACAACACTTGAGTTTGAAATCCGATTGGCTGTTCGTAGACCGATGCTTGTGGCGAGACACAGTACAACACGACCAAAGACACCATAATGCACGGATAAAACGGCGAACGCACTTGCCTCCCAACGAAAGACACCGCCAACGCGGCGCCCATGGCGCCCACCGTTCAGATTTCAAATGAAACCGCCGAAGGAGAACGCAGCACGCAGGCGAGGAAGCGCGAAGTGCCGTTTTCAAATTCTGGCAACCAATCCGGACACGCTTGTGGCGTCCGACCAATAGAGAGGCACGGATTGCTCCGTATTTTGATAACACGCATTTTGATACACATTTTGCGAGAGCTGTGGGGGGCTGATATTGGCGCGTGCCATTTACTTTACGGGCGAACGCTTTCACAGGAAACGTATGACGTGTTGTGGCGACTTTTTCGCCTTGTTTGTATTGTAATATTCATGAGATCTCTGACCGCTCGACAATAAGTAGGCAAGAGCGAAGTTGAAAGAACTGATGTTCTGAGACTGGAACGTCTTTCATCGTTACTTTCAAGAACGAAGTGTCAGTGATTGTGGGTTTTTGCTTATGTACAGGTAACATGATTTATGACAAGGCAGAGAATGCAAGCACAATAAATCGACACTGTATATGACAACAATAACCAAAACTGCCTACAGGTAAATAAACCAAAAGCACTGTTGGAAATCATGAATGAATCGTGTTGAGTGCCAACCAAGAGTCATCTTTCATTTCATTCTACTCATTTCTGTGTGTATATACAGGGTTCGCCAAGATAAACTTCGGGGTTTGTAACGAAGATAAAACAAATTAGAACAGTGTCGGAAAGCGAAAGTAGATGTTAGAAGACGTATTATGCCCCAAAATTTTATGTCGACAATGCCGTTTTGTTCGTTTCTCTGTGAATAGATCGTGAAAATTAAAAAATCGCCGCTGCCTAAACGGCTATACCCGTGTTTCGGCTTCTTTCCGTCAGATGGCGAAACGGTCGAATTCGGCGTTGCAGAGTACGATTCTGCATTCAGTTCCACTTGTTCAGATTTCGATGTCGTCTGCAACGCCGCGTTCGACCGTTTCGCCATCTGACGGAAAGGAGCTGAAACACAGGTATAGCCGACTAGGCAGCGGCGGTTTTCTAATTTTCACGATTTATCCGCAGAGGAACGGACCAAATGGCAGTATCGACATACAATTTTGGGGCATAATACATCCTCTAACACCTACTTTAGGTTTCCGACACTGTTCTTATTTGTTTTATCTCCGTTACAAACCCCGAAGTTTATCTTGGCGAACCCTGTATATACACTCTGCTCCTGCGTAAAACCCTGCCTTCTGGATGTAGGCGATACGTTGTCTATACCGCTGTGTGCCGTTGCGATAAATCTTGGCACGCATTTGATAAACACACTATAAAGCGACAGACTTAGTGCAAAACAGGACAGGAGGATTGGAAGCAGCCATATATGTGGTTGATACTTTGTTGAAACACTTTTGTGGCTTTTAGTGAACGCGATACGCTGTCTACCGCGGTGTGCCGTTGCGAATATTAATCTTGGCACACATTAGATACACACACTGGAAAGCGACAGACTCAGTGCAAAACAGGGCATGATGATTGGAAGCAGCCATATGTGGTTGATACTTTGTGGAAATAATTTTGTGGCTTAAAGCGATACGCTTTCTACCGCTTTGTACCGTTGCGAATATAAATCTTGGCGCACATTTCATACACACACTGAAAAGCGACAGACTCCACCCGGCGGAAACAGGCCCCATCGAATACGTGAGCAGCCTGATAGCAGTGGCGATGGGTCAGGGGAGCGCAATGGCTGAAGTATCGGCTTCGATATCCAGTGATGCAGGCCTTACAAAATAATGGTTCATGCTGTCCCTTTCACTTGTCCAAGTTAGTTACTAATTAAAAAGTGAAATACACTTTCTTATCTCGTAACTGCCCGATTTATGTTCTCTGCAGACGTTAGAAATAATTGTCCGCATAGTAAAATCGTATTTCAGGTGCGGAATCTCGATTATGAATCTGACCTCTCTTTCTTTCCTCTCTTCCTTCACTGCTTTAGCTACCCAGGCAGCACACGACATCGGGCCGATGTCTGTAGCAAGTTGGGCATGTCGGCCCGATATATCTCGGACACTGCCAACTTGTGGCCGATATACAACAGAAGTTGGCAATGTCGGCTCAATGTTGACAAAAAGAAAACGACATGGCGCCGACAATGCCAACTTCCAGCAGATATCCCGCTGAAGTTGGCAATGTCGGCTCGATGTTGATCGAAATCAGCGACATGTAGTTGACAACGCCAACTTGCAAGAGATATCATGCTGAAGTTGGCAATGTCGGCTACATGTCGCTGATTTCGGTCAACATCGAGCCGATATTGCCAACTTCAGCGAGATATCTGCTGGAAGTTGGCAATGTCGGCTCGATGTTGATTGAAACCAGCGACATGTAGCCAACAACGTCAACTTGCAACAGATATCACGCTGAAGTTGGCAATGTCGGCTCGATGCTGATTGAAACCAGCGACATGCAGCCCACAATGCCAACTTGCAACAAATATCATGCTGAAGTTGGCAATGTCGGTGTTCTGTTGTGTCAGTTTGTTACCTGTTTGCGGGCAAAACTTGCAACGACATATGTTTTCACAAATGTCTGGTGCTCTTCACAGAAGTGGCAATTAAATATAAAATAAATAGCACATTATATTGACTGAAAATGAAACAACATGCTCCCTTAATTTTGCATGGTACACCACGTAAACGTAGGAGGACATTCACAAATTAGTGTCCTGCGTCCTTCGCAGCTTGGCAAAAATCCCTGGTGAATTTGCAGAGACGTAAGGAGTAGCATTGATAAGCATGACCACGTCACTCGGGGTTTCAAAGAGAGTAATTTATCTTTGCGGGCAAAAGTTGCAACGACATATGTTTTCACAAATGTCTGGTGCTCTTCACAGAAGTGGCAATTAAATATAAAATAAATAGCACATTATATTGACTGAAAATGAAACAACATGCTCCCTTAATTTTGCATGGTACACCACGTAAACGTAGGAGGACATTCACAAATTAGTGTCCTGCGTCCTTCGCAGCTTGGCAAAAATCCCTGGTGAATTTGCAGAGACGTAAGGAGTAGCATTGATAAGCATGACCACGTCACTCGGGGTTTCAAAGAGAGTAATTTATCTTTGCGGGCAAAAGTTGCAACGACATATGTTTTCACAAATGTCTGGTGCTCTTCACAGAAGTGGCAATTAAATATAAAATAAATAGCACATTATATTGACTGAAAATGAAACAACATGCTCCCTTAATTTTGCATGGTACACCACGTAAACGTAGGAGGACATTCACAAATTAGTGTCCTGCGTCCTTCGCAGCTTGGCAAAAATCCCTGGTGAATTTGCAGAGACGTAAGGAGTAGCATTGATAAGCATGACCACGTCACTCGGGGTTTCAAAAAGTGTAATTTATCTTTGCGGGCAAAAGTTGCAACGACATATGTTTTCACAAATGTCTGGTGCTCTTCACAGAAGTGGCAATTAAATATAAAATAAATAGCACATTATATTGACTGAAAATGAAACAACATGCTCCCTTAATTTTGCATGGTACACCACGTAAACGTAGGAGGACATTCACAAATTAGTGTCATGCGTCCTTCGCAGCTTGGCAAAAATCCCTGGTGAATTTGCAGAGACGTAAGGAGTAGCATTGATAAGGATGACCACGTCACTCGGGGTTTCTAAGAGAGTAATTTATCTTTGCGGGCAAAAGTTGCAACGACATATGTTTTCACAAATGTCTGGTGCTCTGAACAGAAGTGGCAATTAAATATAAAAGAAATAGCACATTATACTGACTGAAAATGAAAAAACATGCTCCTTTAATTTTGCATGGTACACCACGTAAACGTAGGAGGACATTCACAAATTAGTGTCCTGCGTCCTTCGCAGCTTGGCAAAAATCCCTGGTGAATTTGCAGAGACGTAAGGAGTAGCATTGATAAGCATGACCACGTCACTCGGGGTTTCAAAAAGAGTAATTTATCTATTTGCGGGCAAAAGTTGCAACGACATATGTTTTCACAAATGTCTGGTGCTCTTCACAGAAGTGGCAATTAATTATAAAATAAATTGCACATTATACGGACTGAAAATGAAAAAACAGACAGACTAGCAGACTTTTACCAAACCAAATTCCAATAGCATATGAGACAGAAAAGAAAAAATGACGGTTCAATGAAATGGCTGAACTCGACACTGAGTCAAAAGAACGAGTTGGTGACTTTAGTTGCGTCTTTCTTTTGGCAGTTGTAGGCTTCGTTCCGTTATCATCATCACCATCACTATGTACGCGAATTTTGTCGCCCTTGCAACCTGAAAATAACGGTCAGTCCCTGCATACGATGAGTGAACATAGGGAGTACAGTTTGCTACCGTAACGTTGCACCTGAAATGCAGGTCTGAAACGCGCAGTGTTGAGGTGAACGAGTGCTGTGTCGGCATCAAAAAAGCATACTTGTGTTGTTTCAGAACCGTAGGATGTGCCTGCTTTTAAGTTACCCTTGGCGATCTGCTCAAAATGCACTTTCCTGAATCGATTCGAATCTATATCTTGCGCTATTGCGGAACTCAACCTGAACCAAACCAATGTACCCGAACCGAAAAAATAACGGTTCCGATCCCTGCCCACGTGAACGAATTACTTTGGTGTCCGTCCATCTCATCGAACACAGTTTCATCGAGTTCCGTTTCATGACATGTTGCTTCACTCAACACGTCACCATGTGACCTGTAGAAGACATGCATTTGTGAAAGTTGCAGCGCTTGGAACGCGATCAATTGCCCGCACACTTCCAATGACACTTCTGTTAAAGTATAGGGGAAAATAAAATGGATAATACGGCGCTCCATGAATAGACCCAGCTGTTCCAGTGCAATTACCTATCCAGTGAACTAACGAAAACGATCGCTGAGGAGTGAAAATGACAAGAATGTAGCAGTCGCATGTCACATGGTCACTCTGAACGAATCACATGAAAGTCACAGTCTACATCTGAAAAACTGTAGCCATCCTCTTTACTTTTCTTGCTTTCATTTTGTTGCACATTCTCTCTATCGGGCTCATAGCATTTGCGATTACTTTCACATCTCCAAATTCTTATAGCGGATAGGCCAAGGAACGGAGAACCTGCTTTATGATAGTCACTAATGGCGTTTCCTTTGCTAAAAGTGGAAATTTGCTTCGAGTCTGTTTTTAGGAGGTAATGTGAATGCATCTGGAACAAATCTAAATTTAAAAAAAATCCTATTAACGGCCGTTCCGAGATAACCGGAGAATAAATTTAGATGTCTTAACGTCAGACTTCAAGAACATGGGGCATCCATTAAGAAAACACCATCCGGGCACCTCGCTTTGCACTGTCGCGACTGTGGGTGCAAACCAGACCTCGCGCGAACAGATGTACTATCAGTACACAATGAGCAGCTAACAAGAGAAATAGTAGAGGCCTTTTTCATTACAAAACACGACGATGAACAATGCGTAAGCGCTCCGTCACTGAGCCTCTCCCACGCGGAGATAAGCTATCTCGGGAACACGTTGCAGTGTAACCCGATGGTGTCATGTGACTAGAAGCAGGCTCCCCCCTTTCTTTTGTGTATATAAACATGTTTTCTTTAGTAAAAACTGCCAGTTGAGAGTTAGCAGTCGTCCTGTCTTCCTTCTTTGTCCGCGTCTTTGTGCTGCTTTATCACGATGCATGTACACCAACTACCCCGCCTTCACACACTCCTTCAGAATAAATTTAGCACGCAATTTCACCAGGCATGCCCATTGCTTTATTGTGCGTTTTGCAGGCAGATCGAAAGAAAAAAAGGGGGTGGGAGGGTGATCGTGCCACTTCTGGAGCTCTTCCTTACAATGAACTTTGGTATATCTGTGCTACAGAACCTCACACCACAAAGGCCAAGGTCACTCAAGAGTACACCAAAGAGACACGCGGGACAATAAGATGATCCCAGACTCCAAGGCGCACACGTGGCTGGGGTAAAAAAATCGTTTTCTTTGGTCTGCAAGGTGATTCAGATGAAAACCAGAAATAAAGTTCAAATTACGGTGCCTTATGTTCTTACGGCGTGATCATGTTTATTACATGGTCGCGATTACTATTTACTATTTAAGGCGGACAAACACCGCAGTAGTAGGGCCTTATGTCCAACAACGACGTCTAATCCAATTCTAACCCAAAATCCACTTTTAATCCAACACAATCCAGTTCTAAGCCAACCCAATCCAGTTGGAATCCAACACAGGCCAAATCCAAAGCCATCTGATTGGTCGCCATTAGCTCCGTCCACTTCACGTTGATTTGCCCACGCTAAGCCTACTGATCGTTGATTGGTTGACCGTAGTTCCGCTCCTTTATGCTAATTAGTTGGCTCGGCTCCGCCCACTTCACGCTGATTGGCTCATGCTAAACCTACTGATCTTTGGTTGGTTCATCATAGCACTGCCCCGTTATGCTAATTACTTGGCTCCGCCCACCTCGCGCTGATTGGTGCATGCCGATCGCTGAGCCTCTATGCTAATTAGCCAGCTCCGCTGATTGGTCCGCACTAAGACTACTCATCCCGATTGCTCCTCTTCTCCGCAGACTTCTAAGCTCCCCTGATTGGCCCGCGCTAAGCCCACCATAATGGCTAGCAGTCCTGATTGGCCTACTGAACATAGCCTTCACCGGCGCCAGCCAGATGGTGCGCGGATCGCTCGGCAGTGGCTTCTGATGGTTCTAACCCAATTGTGTATCTCTATCTCAGATAGCTCTACGAGATCAACCAGACAGGGAAAAAAATACCTTTCAACGTTTATTGAGTACATGTTTGAGGAAAAGCATGGCAGTCTTGGAGAGGTTGATTCCTTTGATGCTGGGCGTGGTTCCACGGAAGTGACGGATCATGTAGACGTCTCCAGGACAGCGGCTGAGAAAAATTTAGTCCTCCGTGAGTTAACACTCCCACATGCACTGGATATCTTCGTAGCTGTCGCTCACATCCAGCGAGTGAAGGCAAGTGCGCAGCGATCCAGTAGCGTTCCTGTCCAGGTTAATGCCGGACCGCATAGGTACCACGTGCCACTCTCTGATGGCCAAGATGTCGCCCGGGCATTCGTGCGCGTACGTGTGCTTATCCTTCTCCAGCTTGATGCTCGCAGTACAGTTGCCGGCGTGCAGCGCCAGCGCGCACGAGACAAGCGAGAAGAGAACAAGGTACCACATCTTTCCAGTGACGCAGTCCAAATGATGCTACTCCTTCTCATCCACTGCATTATCTGTGCGTGGGGAAAGAACGCCAGGTGAAATCCCGCTATCTACGTCATCCACTCGAGCTTACCATATTCGCAGCTTCCGTACGGGTAGGAGTCCACGTCATTGTAGAGATATCGTTTGTCGTTGTATGCAATCAGACTTCTTTTCACATTTCTGATGGTGTACATGCAATGTTTCTTTCCCACTATTGACACCTGTTTGTGTGATACACTGGCGTACTTGAATAGGGTATCGTGGTACGTATCATGGAGGAGGTGTTTGTGCACAATGTTCTTTTTGACCCCTTTAGCTCTTACTATCTGTTTTCCCCCAGCTAATTTGATGGAATACATTTTGGCTTTCAAGCATATTACTTCCTCAATGGGTATGCTACCCGTTTCATTTTTGAACGCGCCAAGCCTACCGCGATTCCTCTCTCCGTACAGTGGATGATCACGATCGAAGGAAGACAAGTGTAAATGGTCGTCGGCGATCGCACATAACTGATCTTCGTAGTCCTTGCAGAATAGGCCGAGGATCAAAGAATCCGTGTCAAAGTAGCAGGTAATCACCGGACAAGTGAGCTTGCTCAGTAGGGTTTCATAGTAGAACGAGTACATGGTTAACTTACTCAGTCCTAAAATCGTGAAGCCAATCTGCAGGGGGAAATCGCATCGCACTTTTCTTTTGCGCATTTCGTACATGACGCAATCGGGGGACCAAATTTCCATTCGTAGGCATTCCGCCCGACTCCCGAGGCGACTCGCCGTCTCCTCATCGAAGGCTACTCGAATGTCCCGCATATTAAATTTACTTAGTAGCGTATGCCCGAAGACCACATTATTTGAGATTTTATAGAAATTTTTCTCGAACGTCGTGCTCGAGGCGACGCGTCTGGCAACATTGTCCTCGATGTAGGGACGCAGGAATGGTGCCTGACGAAATTTTAGAATTCGGTGAATTTTCGTCACCTGCATGCCCAATCTACAATAGAGCGCGAGCAGCGCGTAATGAACGACGTACTCGACCTTGTCCTTGCACGTGAGCAGCAGCTTTTTGCTGTTCGCGGGCTGATACATTAACTTCTCGAGGAGCCCCCGCTGAAATGGTGAGAGCCATTCCTTCGGGACGACCGTCTTATCGGGAGCCAGGGGGAAGTACCGCATCAGCGCGTGGATAGATTTTGGATACTCCAAGTCGCACATGTACACGTATCCCACGTCCCAATCCGTGGGGTGACGCATAAAATTCACTGAGCTAAAATCCTCGACCCATTCGAAATGGCCGACAGGGAGGTGCTTTATCATATTGAATCCGTAAAGATTGTTGCAATCTATGTACGATATGTACACCTCCTCTTTATCGGGATCGTAGCCACTGCACAGCGGATTGTTAGCCCGTAAATGACGCCTGCTCGCCTGACAGAGTCCGCCTCTAACACCCGATTTGATGGTTCGGTACGTGTCCTCGTCGATGCTCAGTTCCAATTTTGCTTGCGTGTAATTTAGAGCGCATTGCCACGAATAGGATGCCAGAGAAACGCAATGAAGCAATTCCAATCCGCGCGCGTCGTAGCACAGGCGCCGGAAGTGCTGCATTACGTCAGCATGTAACAGGGCATCCGTTTTCAGGTACAATGCGTTATAATCCCTCAGATTCTAGCATCCAAAACGTTCAAATACGTGCAGCGCGTACTGATAGTCTTCGTCGCTTATATCCTCCCCCGTCAGATTGTTTCAGAAGGCGGATTTTGCCGGCAGAGCCAATTCGTCGTATACCGCGAACGAGCTAACGTGGCTGTACGGGAATACACCTTTACGAAGAAAAATTTCGTAGTCGTCTCCAAATACCTGCTTCAGGCATTGGAACGCCTCTGCGCCCCTCATGGATTTGACGGATTCCACGAGCTCTCCCAGCGACGAATTTAGGTACTGCATGGTATCTCTGAATAGGAAGGTGCCAATTTCGAACTATTGAATTTTTTCCATGGAACTGGCCACGATGAAGGGAGCTCGCTTCCACCCGAAAAGGTGAAATTCCCGCAGCAGTCCGGTCAAATCGTAGGCCAGATTGTGCACCATGATGGGCAGTTTTTCCCACGTCGTGCACGCCACGTTACAGGGGTTGCACAGCGTCGCGATGTAATTTGTCTCGCCAGCAGTACAACGCTTGGAATGGTCGTGGTGCCGGACACGGGGTAGACCTTGCGCGAACTCCCGCCTACAGTACGCGCAGTGGGTGGCAGCTCTATGCCGCGCTCGTTGCTCATCATTCAGCACCATTTCCGCGGGGCAGGCGTTCAGGGCGATCATCTCGTCCCGCATTTCCATCAAAGCTTTCACGCACTGCCTTGCGGAATCTTCACCGTGGTGCGTCCTGATGCGCATCACCTTCGAGTCGTGGGTGCGCACGAGCCCTGCACAGAAGCTCGAGGTGAGGTGACGTGACGCTGCATGCCAACACCACTGGGCGCGAGTACGCTCTCCGTGTCCAACGTGATGACGTAGTTATACTGCTGCTTGTACTGTATTTTAGTAAATTCTACAAAGTTTTTGCACGGTTCGCAAAATTCCAATATGATTTCGTTTACGTCCGCGCACAGGCGATGATGTTTCGCCATGCTTTCTTCCTTCAGGAAAGAGCACGTGCAACGCTCGCATACGAAACGCTTATTTTTCTTAATCAGTAACCGCTCGAGGGACTTGATTCCAAAAAAATGTTCATCTATAGCCAATAAGTAAATTTTCTTTTCATACTCGAGTTTTGGGGGTCGCGACACGTGCACTCCCTAATCGACGTACTCGTATACGTACATGGATATCTTGTCTTTGTCTTCGAATTCGGGGAAGCGTCTAGGCCACCAGTACTCCGCTGCGTAGTTTTCACATTTTTTCCACGAATTCCTTTCCTGCGGGTGCAGGAGGGTGAGCGTATTGTATTTAAAACACTCACCCTCCATACGTGCCGCACGTTCCTGTGTTTAGCCAAATGATCGGGAAGTACGCCATGGCATGCGAATGTTTTAGTTTTCACAGCGGAAATGCACATTTGAACGTTTTGGACGTCGGTGGACACGAACCCACTCCCTTCCCGCTGATAATTTTCTATGCGCCCCGTGGACTCCTGAATCACGTCCATTAGGGCATTCACGATGGCTCCGTCGCTGTGGACTTCGCGAGCAAACGCCATAAAGTGGGCAACGTGCTCGATTATCTCCCCCCGAGTCTCCTTCACCGTTAAAACATCGGAACAAATGCAAAACCTAAAGAGTATTCGTTGCGCTCTCAATGTAGCGACCATATCGTGAAAATGAATCATTAAATATTGTCGCAAATCCTCTACTCCCTGATCGTGAACAGATGCCAATAGCACAAATCTTTTGACGATACCTCTAAATGCAGTGTCAGTCTGGAAGAAGGGCAAGAAGGATATATCCACGTCGGGGTGCGATCGCATCACATGAGCAGACAGTGTAGGAGGTGCGCCGAGAATTGTCTTCTGATTCATCCTCGATATCGTGAGGGTCAAAAAAGCAGAATACACACCGAGGCACTGAAAATAAAGGGATCCGTAAGAAATATGCAACAAGTAAAGGGGATAACTTACTTGTGAAGCAAGTGAAAGCAGGCTCTTCCCCTTGAGGCGATCGCGCGGCTTATAAAGCAGCATCCACGCTGTATGCGCCAACACGTTGGGGCTCGCTTGTTTCCGCACGGTCGTAAATCATGTGTCACCTTGAGGATGAGGCCACGTTGGGGCCATCCGTCTAATATCAAAACGCACTTCCACCCGTCATGGTCAAAATGAGAACTCTATGGTGAGCGTTGTTTTATCACCATCGAAGAAAATGTTGCGTATGTTTCAAGATGGTGTAAACAGATTTCGCTTTCTCCGCGAAATTGGGTCACCTTGAGGATGAGTCGGCTGCATGTTCCAACATGTTGGGGCCACCTGTTTTATATCAATAGCACTTCCTCCTGTCATGGCCGAAATGAGTTTATACTATAGAACTCTATGGTGAGCTTTGCTTTATTCTCAGCGAAGAAAATGTTGCGTATGTTTCAAGGTGATGTAAATAGGGTTTCTCCGAGAAATTGGGTCACCTTGAGACATGCCCCAACATGATGGTGCCATCTGTTTAATATCAAAAACGCACTTCCACCCGTCGTGGCGGACCCTAGCGAAAAAATGTTGCGTATATTTCAAGGTGGTATAAACAGATTTCGCTTTCTCCGAGAAATTGGGTCACCTTGAGGATGAGTTGGCTGCATGTTGGGGGCATCTGTTTTATATCAGAGCTCGCAGTTTGAACGTCGTAAATCATGTTTTCCGAGGCCGCGCGTATTAAAACCAAAAGTAAACTGTTGTGCCTGATGAGACAAGTCTATCTGAAGGAAAATATCCCTATGAGCCCACGTCAAAGCGGACCACCGAAGCGGGGAAGCGGACATTGCCGAAACAAGCTTTCTGTAATCAAAAACAAAGGGTTCGCTTATGCAGTTTCCCAGAAGTTCCAAGTGTCCTTCGCGCGCGCGCGCATCATATATCACGGGCTGTTCCTGCCTGATTGTGTAAACAAAATCGCACCACCCTTGCGCTCCTCCAGGGGTGCTTTATATAAACGTTGCGATATATACAACTCATTTGAGGTCTGTGAAGCTACTTCCGTCGGTCGAATCCCGGTGAAGCGCAAAAACGAGAAAGGTATGTTTCACTGTTGTCTTCAAGATGAGGAAAGTTAGGTAATAGTTGTCCTCATTTTCAGTTTATTTGGCGTGCGTAGAAACTTGCACTGAGAAGTAAGCGAGATATGTCATCTATTTTCGAGAAGCTGGATAAACTAAAGAAACCCGGTGATGGGGACATTCAGAAAATGAGCATTGTTCCGAAGAACAAAAAGCTCGACGTGTTGGACTTACGCAAAGTGGATACTATGTACTGGGAGGCCATGTACGTGGAACTCCTGATGGACAACGATAAACGCGTAAAGGTGTACCTATACCCAGTCGTTTTAAGCGACTCACAGATGAAGATTTGCAAGAAATGCGAGAATTACCAGATCTGAAACTAGAGGAGGAGAGATTCAGGGATGGTAAAAAAGTCGCATCCCCCAACATCATCTTTACTCACGCGAAGAAGAAGTGACCGCGAGACCAGCGAAAGTCCGCGTCCCATATGTAATCAGCAGTAAAATAAAAATACATGTATTTCTGATTTTAAGAGAAAAAAATGTTGCGTTGTTGTGATGGATTAAGAAGATAGGCTGATATGATGGGAAGCTCTATTGATAGAATGATATGATAGGAAGCTATAGCGCGTATTCATCGACTAAGGAAGTATAGTTTGTGGGGAGCTATAGAGAATAAAGGACACCACACTTTTTTAAGCGACAAATAACTTTTCGAGCATCTTTATTGATTTTAGGTCATTAGCGGCGAGATTATCAGAAAACAGGGATACAATGCTCTTCAGTGATTTCCCTTTCACCAACAATGTCGCCACGATACAACAGTACACACCACACATTGGAGAATACAGGCTTTGAATACAGACATCATTATATTCATCGACGGTGAGGCGTTTCAGCTAGGGTTCGATGGGTGTCAATCCGAAGGAATCCAAGTAGATGAGGTCATCCTTCATTTTTCCGTACAGAATCCAGTGCTCTCCGGCTTGCTGTCGCCAATCGGTGTTCACTACGATTATACCTGGTCTATCCAGCGCGGGCAGACGGTCGTCTCGAGCGTATACACCACGGAAGAGTGCCGAAGTGTAATCGTTGTACTTCAGGAGTCTCTCGATATCTTGCTCGAACATCGCTAATCCAGTGTGACGTTCCTGTTCTTATCGATGGACATGATTCTCACACTCAGACAGTATCAATACGGTCGTGGATTCGGCCAAGGCACGTTGAAACTTGAGTTGTAGACGAACGTTTCCACGCCTGGTCGGTGACAGGTGGACGGAGGATTGATCGGGATCCAGGTCGTAGTACAGTAGGAACTTGTTTCCAACGTAGTGGTCGTATTCGTAGGAGACATGCTTCTCACACAGCTGCTCCAAGAGGTTGAAGTAGCTTCGGCGGTTCAGGTTACTGTTGAAGTCGAACGTGTCTATTGGCTGCGTCCCGTTCATGGTGAGCGTCGCCGACTGAATGTCGCAGTTCACAAATCGGTGCCGGTCCCGATTGAATACTCCCTGGTAGGCTAGGGTGGGCACGAATACGACCACCACCTTAGACGGTATCTTCTCTGGAAATAAATCTTCCAGGCATGCATCCAGGTTGCCAACTGGTAGCGAACGAATACGCGATTCACTTCCGGCCAGTGTGTAGAGAGCCTTGCGCTGCTGCAATTCCGTTTCGTGCCCGAGGAATAGGCTGGGAGACACGGTGATTTTCTTTATGTACAAGGTGGAACTCATGATTTCCACTTTATGCGTGTGCTGCTCCTGATCGGTCTTCATAATGCGGAATTCGTCGGAGCCTTGATAAAAAACAAGCCTAATTTCCACTCCCGATATGAGTAGCTTAGGCTGCAGGAAAATGTCCGAGTTGATCTTGGAAACCAGGTCGATGGTCTTGCCGCCCCGTGTGAGGTTGTATCGTTCAGTCGGTCCATGAGCGCGAATGTTTTTTTCCGATTGACGCGCTTCTTCTTGCGTGTACAGACCCGCTTTATGCACGGTATTTTGCTCCGTGGTGCTGGCGTGAAGCAACATATCCAGGTAGCCTTCTATAGCTATACAAATCATTCTTCGTAATCATGGTCTGATTCAAGAAGACGGCTACGTTCTTGAAAAGCGAGCTGGCGAACATGTTGACGGGGTAGACCTCACCGTAGGTCGTCCGATCACCAGCGTGTGTTTCCGGTAGCGAACCATCGTCACGTACGATGCGGACTTTCGTCACTATGTACGCGGAGTTCAAATCGAGATAGTGATGCCCCAAATTCGAAAGCTGGTACTCTATGACGGAGAATATGTCAGCGACCAGGTAGAATACCTCATATTCCCCCTTCAGTATATGCCACTGCGTTCCCGGCACGGAAAATAACTGTGTATCCGACTTATCCAACAGAGGAATGTCGGGATGTACGACATTAATCGTATCCATCTCGCAACTAAATTGTGGCCGCACAACCGGCGTGATTTATGCTGTCGAAGACGTCCAGTTTTCTCCTCTTTCTTTGCCCATCCCCTCCAAGGTCTCGGGGAATTTCGTGGCCCGTATCTTTCGCCGATCTTTTAAGCGCACTTCGGAAAGAGTCTCCCTCCGACAGATTTTTTGCCACGCGCTTAGCGGCCGCAACAGCAGTCTTTTTTAAGTAGGGCGATACGCGTTTAAAGAGTGGAATAGCAAAACGCCCGAGATGAGAAAAGAAATTGCCTCCCCTCTGGTACAGGTGCGACCTGTATACCGTCGGAACGCCAAATCCGTAGATTGGTACCGCTTTAGTGTACATGCTTAAAGTGCAGGTTCAGCGTCGATTTTCCACAATTTTGTAGCGGTAGCTTGCGACCCGTGTCGTCGCATATAGAGACGGTGATTGAGGAAATTTCTCGCTGCACTAACTTAAAATACTGAATGGGAAGAAAGCTGAAACTCAGTTGTTCTTTCGTTCTATTGTATACGAATGGAATTAATTTCAGTATCGGATGCCGCCCGTTTCCCACTACAGAGGGCGTGATGAGATCCGTGTATATCATAATACAGTTAATGGATAGATCTATGGTCACTTCGTCGACGCCCGTATCGTTTTAGGTAAATAAGGTTTTCGCGCCGAAACCCAGTAGGTACGCAACGTGATCGGATAATGTAAGCGACACGTTTTCCCGCTAGCTCAACGAACACTTCCTCGCCCATGCATCGTACGTGAGGGAAGCCTCCGGCTGCAGACGCTCATGAATGGCGCTCACGAGAGCTTCGGGTGTTTCGTAGTAATTTGGTGGAAGTGAAATGTGCCGACTTTCCGTCTCTCGAGTATTTATGTGGATGCGGTACGTCTTCACTATGGGATTACACGTGGTGATCTCCATCGATGTCGGCGATTCCAAAGGCGAGATGCAGCGGTCTGTCGATTAATTTCACCGCGACGGTAGCTTAGACACGTAGTGATCTTCCTCGTAAGTCCACTGTATCCCATATTCGGGGAATATTTTATTCAATAGCGTGCCCGTGTCTTCGAACGTGAGCATTTGTTTGCCACTTCTCCGTTGATAGCGTTATCAGGTTATCCGGCGCTTGGTTCACGTTCAGGAAGCTGTTGGGAATGGAAAATCCCTCTAGACCGACGACGTACGAATCATCCAGGTGTAGCGGCTTATCTAACGCGATCGTGAAGTCATTCAGCGTGTTGGACGGGTGCAGTTCCATGCTGGCGTTCGAGAGCAGATACACGTACAATTCATTTTCTGACATCGCTGGCGGGCACCCAAGAATCGTGATCTTTGGCGTATCCGAACCAACGAACCAAGTAGTGCAATACCCCGTTAATTTTCTTCTTTCTAAGCACCGTGAATATGAGTCGCTTATCGTACGAGGAAAGATGGTGGACGGAAGATGGTGGATGGTGCAGCTCCTGCTAGTAGAACGATCCCAGTATTTCTTTTCTCGTCGAATCTTTCACGTACACTACGGGTGGATCAGTCTTTCTCGTTCGCGACACCTCGAACACTTCGGCCGTCCACCTTTGATCGTAGCCTTTGGCGAACACGCCGCGATCTAACGCGAGCCTCACCTGGTCCCCTGCTTTATACTTGCTCTCGCGCGGGGTCGTGTTACGATTCAATCTGTTGAACAGAGCTACTTTATTTCCGGCGTTCACGTTTTTCGGCTTTTCGCCCGTGACAGAGTGTACTGAGTCGTTATAGTCGGCCACTATCTTCGGCAGCGCATTGATCTACTTAAACTTCCCCGTACTAGTGAAATGCCTGGCTATTCTTTCTCTAATTGTTCTCTGCACGCGTTCACAGGAAGCCGCCTTCATTCCGCTTTGCGTGCTATAGTGATTTAGTAGCGACTGAAAATACTGACGAACGGGGGAACCCCAAAATTCGCTTCCGCGATCCGTGAGGAGATTCTTCGGAATTCCATGACGGAAAACTCGTTGGAAAACTTTCTTTACGTCTTGCGGGCGCTTTGTGCGAATGAGGACCTTGTACAGGTACCTCGATAGCATATCTATGACCGTTAAGATGTACCTGTAGCCCTTGTTAAATTTCTGATATTTACGCATATCCAGAAGGTCAGCCTGATATAAATCCCTCACGTGAGTTGCGGTGATGGAGCGCTGCTTAAATTTTTTCTTCACTGGATTGTGAAGGGTGTAAGCATCTTCTTTTTTCAGCTGTTCGATTGCTTCTGCGCGCGTGAGCTTGTGATAACGTCGGTACAGATCGACTCCACCTAACCCTTTCTCCTTGATCTTTCTATAGGGCCCCATATTTGCTCCAGCGAGCAATTCGGTGCATTTTCACAGCTCTTATAATTTTCGATACTTTTTTGTACCAACTGGGTTTCTTGATGAGCGCGCTACAACGTGCTAAGTAGCTCACAAGGGCCACAATGTTTGAGCGATTGATTCGCTTCCCTCTATATACTAGCCCATTATCCGCCTGCCAGCTGAAAACTTTCTTCAATTCTTTTAGCACAGATTTCGCGCGTGCTTTATCAACGCCGGAGGGTAGAGGGTAGAAGATTAAAATCGAATTGATTGGGTTCCGGTTCGAGTGCCGAATGGACAGGTTCCAGAGGAGGAGGAGGAGGGGGAGGAGGATGATAGTGAGCGTGCCTCAGCAAGTAATAGAGGGCTTCCAGTATTTTGCCCACTCTTACATCATCCGAATCGTTAGATTTCAGAACTACACCTATTTCTATTCTATGAGCCATGACTGATGGCTTTGGATATCGCTTGCCCGGCGACTCCAGCCACGAGACTTGATAGCCCTGAGAGGAGCAGTGGAAGTATGGGAATGAGACCACCTCGTTGTTGCCTAATATGTTTCTTCAAGTGCCGGCGGCACTTATGAAGTGACTTGTAAGTGAGGAAGTGGAGGATTTTTTGTGTTTCTCCAAGTTTTTATGAAGTTCCGTCGAAAGTGTGATATTTCCGCGTAGAATGTTCAGACAGATTTCCGAGAGGATTCGAATGTCGTTGCAGCTGAGCTCTTTAAGTAGCTCTGCGCGGTGCGTCGGTTTGCTGGTGGCCAATACTTTGAGGAGCATGATCTTCTAAGATCGGTGGTCATTTCGCGGACGTAAACAGGAACTGCCGTTCGTACGGTAAAATACCCGTTCGCAGGCCATGAGAGGGAGGTGTTTGCGAGTGAAGATCTAGTACTAAATCACCGTGCGCCTTCTCCGTCACCTGGTTATATGCGTCGAGAAAATAGGAGAGCCCCTGTTTCCCGAATACTTGATGTCCGAAGGTTTCGATCTGTTGTACGGACTGAGCGTTCCGGAACAATACGATATAGCTGGCGTTCAGCGATATCGTTCGAAAAGTGGCTTTGTGATAGAACAAGGCTTGTGTGATCAGGATCACGGACGCATTCTTATGGTGGCTACCACGCACAAACAGCGACTCTACTTCCGATAGAACCCCCTTTTCCGTGATTTGATCGTCAATAACTATGAGAGTGGGATATCGCTCATCCCAATCTGCGGGTATCCTGTCCATAAACTCTACGCAGTCGAAATCCTTTTCCCATCCAGCTGCATACTTCCGTACGTAGAGTATCTTCTGTGGTGGAATGCTAAATAACTCGGGGTGTCTCATTATATTCTGCGTGAGCACCGTCTTACCACACATAGACACGCCGGAGATGAGCATTCGAGCGGGGTGCTGGAACTGCATGTGCATCGTGGAATAACTTGAGCAGACTGTGTAGCAAGGTGTGATGCATCTTTATTTTCATCCATAGCTCCTAGCGCGATTGATGATCATCTCCAGGACTCTTATTTCTTCCTGACATAGTTTCTGAAGCTCGCGCAGTGATTGCTCCCTGTAAGCCGACAGGTACTCATCCAAAATTTCGCGTATGATGTCCCGCAACTTATTTGCGGTGATACGGGAGCGCAATATGTGGCAGCACATCTCGACGAAGTTCTCTCGCTCGTGTAACGCCTCAAAGCGGAACCATGCGGAACCATTGCGGAACCATGCGGAACCATTGATGCACCTGAGTCGCGCCATCTGGTGGCGCGAGGTAACTTTGGACGCATGAGATAGAGATACCCATTTGGGTAAGAACCATCTGAAGCCACTGCCGAGCGATCCGCGCACCATCTGGCTGGCGCCGGTGAAGGCTATCAGGCCAAGGCTATCAGGTTCAGTAGGCCAATCAGGACTGCTAGCCATTATGGTGGGCTTAGCGCGGGCCAATCAGGGGGGCTGGCTAATTAGCATAGAGGCTCAGCGATCGGCATGCACCAATCAGCGTGAGGTGGGTTGGAACGCCTTCAGTGGACTGAAGAGATGGAATTGACTGGGGGCGAGGTCTGGACTGTAAGGAGGATGTTGCAGCAACTCCCAGCCAAGTTCCTGTAAGGTGCGTGTCGTGATATGTGCGGTATGCGGGCGTGCATTGTCCTGTAGGAGGAGGACTCCTTTGATCATGAGGCCCGGCTTTCCCAAACTGAACGTGTTCATGAATGATAGTGTTCAACGTTCCAACAGAAAGGTCCGTTTTTCGACCCACTACGAGACATGTCATCCGTCGGACCTTGAGGATCGGACGCTCCACAAGTTTGATGTTCTCAGGAACTCTGACACTGGGCTCTGTCCAGGCCGGGATCGTCCTGCATTGATGTACGGCCGTCTCGGAACCTTTTCCACCACTCAAACGCTTTGCTGCGGTTAAGTGTATCGTGGCCATACTGAGCCTGAAGTCTTCTGTGAATTTCAGATGACTTTACGCCTTCATTCACGAGAAACTTCATGACAATTCGCTGTTCGATGTGCGCGCTCACCTCGTTATCGGCCATCTTGTCCAGCACGTGTCTTCTGTTTTGCACAAACTTTGGACCACCATGTGGTGAAGGCGGAGGCCTGTCGCGTGTGAAAATGACGAAAAAGAAGTAGCGCGAGCCATTTGTACACTCAGGAGACAGAAAGTCCCGGTTTGACTTGAACACCTCTCGTAGAATAGATTACATTACTTATCTGAATCATTCTGATATTCACACAGCAGTTACGAAAGCAAAGACGTATTGGTAAAATGCGTAGTTATTCGGTGTCGCTTGAAATGCCAAAATAAATTAAATAAAGGAACAGTAAAAAATAAGACGAGAGAATAAGAAGAGAAAATGAGAAGAATGTGCATGGAGAAGCGCCTGTGCCTTTCCGGGTCGTACACGATATGCAGGAAATCGGAAATTCTTATTGATAGCCACCGGTAGCGTCAGCGGTCCCATTCTTATAGGTCTTCAAGGCCCCATTCTTATACTATTTATGTGTGGAACTATTTCTGTAATTACATGAGTAAGAGGTGTTTCCGAATAATAGACACGGCAGTGTGCATTGTACGTCACTGTAGAGCAGTTCCATGACCGCCTGTCGATATTTTATACAGCATGTGAATACGCTTTAACGTTAGGTAAAAATAAATTACGCGAGAGAAGATCTCGTACGAAGAACGATCAAAGGAAAGTGATCACCACAGTGTACATGGTTTTTGGGTGCACTGGACGCGTATTATAAGTTTCGTTTCCGATCCGCTAACTACCGCAAGGGATGGACGTTGAATGCAAGCAACCATGTTCTAGACTTCCGGCACTTCCTGTCATTTGTCGGCCGGTGGCGGGCCGAAATTGTCCTGTACGCTATTAAAAAAGAAGATTTCTAGAAGTACAGTTGTAGGTGGCTAAATGCTATATGCCGTAACTGCCTAACTGTTGTAGGAATGCATGCTAAAAGGCTGTATCGTGTGCTTGTCTGTGCGCGAGAAAATGTCGAGTACATGTTTCAGTGTGGAAGCTTGGCTGATTCATTCGTTCCACAGAGCGGCACATTTTTATCTCATGAGGCGAAAATTAAACTGTCAGGCTTCCAGCTAGTGCTATAATTTGCTTGTGACTTGTGTATTCATTAAAATGCTTCCTGATTGCACCGAAAACAGTTGAGCACTTTGTTTACGCATGGGCAGCGTTGTTATGGGTGCGGTGTTGGCTTATATTGTGTTTGGCTCGCATTTAATTCTTAGGTGAAAGCGCAATCCTGTCATGGCTTCAGGAGGTAGGCTTGATCCGGCAGGAGAAACGTTGTGGCATGTGCGGATGACCGACACAACTTAGGATGAGAGGCGGTGTTCCGTCGTTTTGGGTATGTAGAAACAACGGGCATTATTGGTCCGAACGGTTGACAACTGGTACTATCTTTGGTGGCGCCCAGTTAGCGCTGGACCGGGCACTGACAATCACGTATCTTCTCGCACGCAACGTTACGAGAATGGATGTGTTGGCGTCCGAATCATCTAGAGACAGTGTACGGACACCGGGCCGTACTGTCTCTAGGTGGCTCAGACGTCTGCGTAGGGGCGTTTTTCTCGCCATGCAAAGGAGGTCGGCTGCAGAGGGGAAACTTGGGGGACCGGGCAAAACTGTAGAAATCGATGAGTCGTTGGTTGGCCGGAGAAAATATAATGTTGGCCGTGTCACAAAAGGTCGCTGGGAGCTCTGGATGGTTGAACGTGAGATTGGGCCTGGAGGCAAACCACGTGGTGGAAGGCTCAGTCTTGTGGTTTGCCCTAGGAACAAGCGTGACCGTGCCACCCTTATCCCGACCATCCAGCGGCATGTGCAACGCGGCACAACCATTATAACTGATGGCTGGGCAGCGTATGCCAGGCTCCCATCTCTGGGTGAAAGCCCTCAGCTGTGGAGGGCCAGAGGTAGGCAGCCCTACTATGCGCATCAGGTTGTGAACCATAGGCACAACTCGTTACGTCTAACAACAGACAGGTGCACTCACAGACGATCGAGTCCACATGGCGTGATCTCAAGCGTGCCCTCCATACTGGTGGTGTTCGCCGAGACTACCTTAATGGCTATCTTGCTGAGCAGCTCTGGCGCAGGGACCTACGCAGAAGCCAACGAGATCCCTTTGAGGACCTGCTGGAGTTGCTTAGTGAAACGGGTGGAGCAGTCTTCGACAAGCCGAAAGTATGTGGCCGAGGACGTCTTCCTGCTTCACGAGCTGCTAGAGCTCCACGTGCAGGTGCTGTTGCGGCGGCCGGACCACCTCCCTCGACACCACGACAGGGAACAGCAGTACCACTGACACGACAGGTGCTGCCACACCAAGGACAACCTGGAACACCCCGCGTCCCACCTCATGGGGCCCTGCCAGGACGCATGTCAGGGGCCAGTGCTGCCAGCACACGAGCCAGAGTTCCAGCACAGCCCTCTGCAGTGCGAGCTCACACAGTTCAACAAACAGGTACTGCCACTGCTGCTGCACCACCTCCCCCCACACCACAGCAGGGAACAGCACGGACAGACAATGTTCTATCAAAATGCACAAGTTAGCTACATAACAAGTTGTCAGTTTCCAAAAATCATAAAGCCCTAATGCGTGTTCAAGACAGCTCAACAGGTGCACTTACATGCTTTTACATTTTAGATAATATGGAGTAGATTTACACATAAGATCAATTGCATTCTCCTTTTACATTTTGGATGTTTACTTCGAAGGTGGTCATGACTATCGGAGGCACGCATATCTGGCCTACATATGTGGCGCTTACATTTTGCAAGTCATCTGGTTGTGTTATGAAAGCAAGGGTAGCCTAGAAGGGTCACAGGATGATGTTCATAGTCCAAAAAATGTGTGTCTGTAGACTCACTATGACAACTGTATACTACCGAGTGTCTGTGAAAGTACACGTGTGGTGGATGACTATTTCTCTGCTTGATGCATTTAAATTGGTTAAATGTCCTTAAGCTAAGTGCTTGTGATTTCATTGAGTACTGTAGGCTGGCTGTAGCATGCCTATGTAGATTTACAGTGATGCATGCAATGCATGCTGGAAGAAACTCTTTCACTATTCCAGCGAATTTGGGTACACTGCATAGGTATATAGATGGAACAGCTTGTTTGCAACCAGGTAGCATCCACCAGAGCCAAGTAACTGAGTTAGAGATGACATAAGCTTTAATCTGTAGGCATCAATGCTCCTCTCGCAACAGGAAAGAGCCTAAGTATGAAATCATGCATGTTCCAGGTGTGACATATAGACCATACAAAAATAATAAATGTAATGTACATAATAGTTTATGCAAACTCGGCCAGATTTGATCTGTTTTCAAAATTTAGCCATGAAAACAGTCTATCGCTTTGAAAGTTGGCGGAAGCCTCCTGAAGTAGTCCTCAGTTTTGATTAGGGTTCTTTCCTTGACTTCATCCCCAAGAGGGTGCTAGCTACAAAAAGGTGAAATGCTGTAGGTTCCTCGAAGTTTGGCTTTTTGTTTGCTGCCGTATGATATTTGGAAAACACCCAACATGGGTGTCACGGAAATTACTTAAACGTGTAGGTCTTCACATCCAGGACCTATCATAACAGCAAATCCAATAGCGACTCTGTGCACTCCTATGCGAGTGATGTCATGTGAATAAATCAAATAAATAATCATATTAGAGAGGATGCTGGGGGCTGCAGGATGTTGCCTGCACAGGCTTCTGAAACAAACTCGCTTTTGAGACTGAGTACTATCTGCTAAAATTAGATGTTGCGTAGAAATCGCACTTTGTTATGTCCAGTTGGAACGCAGCTGATGGATGAAGCATATCCTATTGTAGTTCTGATGATGATGCTGGTGTTTAACAGCCTACTTAATACAACAAAAGCTACAATGAGAATATCGAGCTCATTGAAGGGTGAGTGCGAGGACGCCTGGAATAATACCTATGATATCTTCCTCAACAAGTATATGCAGGTACTAAGTTGAAAGACTGGCACCTTGGTAAGGGTCCACACTTTAAAAAAAAGGTATTGAGGGGTTTATAAATAAAAGTGTTCCAGGAGCACTCAGCAGGTGGTCATCGTACAACAGTGCTCATCTGTTTTTGGCTGTCTCACTATACATATCAACAGCAAAGGATGCCATGTGATTGTGGTCGTTTGTATCTGGACTATAAGTAAAGAAGATGTTTTGAGAGAGGACACCAATTTTATGGAATCTCCGTATTTGATTCCCAATAAACCGTTGGATTTTGATACACTTCCAGCCTGTTTCTTTGTCCTTGCCTGCACAGTTACTCTTAGTGCACTGCACTCTGCTACACTTTCGCGCGAGCAAATAGCACAAGTTCCGCAACGACATCGCATCTCTTCGTGTAACTATGAACAACGCGAAAAAGTCGTCAAACGCTTGATTTCATTAACGCGTGCTTCCGTAAAATACACGCACGCATAGTCGCTGACTGCGGGGGGCGCGGGGGCCCTTGTCCCCCCGGAACATGAACTAGGGGGGGCGCCGCCTCCCCCGGGAAGCCCCGCTAAGAGACTGACACCAACCTTTGGGGCTCGGCGCGCCCGGGTCAAAAGAGCGAAGAGGCACCAACCCCAAAAATGCATCTTGCAATTTGTGAAATATGTATCCGCCCGCCATACTCATTATCCCAGTAGAAGGTGAGGCGAAGAAACATAGAGGATGACACAACACATAGCCTGAATTTTGCCCAAAGCAATCAGATCAATGAAACGAAGCAGTCGAAAAGGCACCAGCAGCTGCCAGTCTTCGGAACGCATATCCGTTGTGAGCAGGTTCAACTCCCGCTGCTCCATTTCATCGACCATATTCATTATATTGCGCGCATTTCGGGTCAAACACCGAGGATTCAATGCATTTTGTTCCTTTTGCACTCAGTTTTGCACATGTTCACTGTTTACGTTCTCTCTGTTTTCTCTCTTTTTTTTCTGTTCTTCCTTCCTGTTATTTCTATACCAGTTCTGCATACATCATAGGATCCCGCCAGAGTGTGTGATTCTTCAGCTTTAGTTTTGTGTTCTTCATTTTTCTTTTCCTTCTCTTTCCTTCGTTTCGTTTTCTTTTGCTTTCTTTTTTCTTTGCCTTTTTTTTGTCTTCCCCTTTCACTTTTTTTTTGAATAACAAGCCGACATCCATCTGGCTTACCTTTCCTTTCTTTTTTTTCTTAATAAACATATCCCCCCCCCCCCCGCCAGAGTACTTACTTCGCGGTGCGCCCTTGCCCCCTTCGGGAAAATGAAAACTCTGCGCCTCTGCACGCACGGATATCAAGGTCAAAGAAAAAAAAATGTAATCACAAATCACAACGACCAGTAGTCTTCACTTCATGAAACAGTACCTCCGTGAATTACAGGCACGGATATCACGGTCAAAGGGGAAAAGTCATCACAAGTCACAGCAGTTTTCACTTCATGAAGCCGTACGTCCGTAAATTACGCGCACGGTCAAAACGATCCAGATAAACGATCTCTCCGATGGCGGCACCGAGCAGGCGCACGCGATCTTAACAGGTAAATCATACCACAATCCTTCGTTCAACACCACGCTCGCCTACAGCACCACCGCAACTTCTCTTGGCATTGCATATCATCACCCAGCGCCACCACACTTCCGGAGGTCAAGTGTCCAAAGCCCCGCGCGAGACTTCGCCCACTACATCGTATTCCTCCTCTAGCCGCCGCCGCCGCCGCCGGAAAGCCCGCTCCCCATGACGCGCTCTCATTGGCTTATTTTGGAGCGACCACGCCCCTTCCTGTGACTCCGCCCCCCCCTCCCCCACCACCACCACCCGAATTCGCTATTAGTGGAATGAGCCCGCTCGAGTGTCAACGATACAGCCACAAGAAAAGCGTTATAGCGAATTCGGGTGGTCATTTCGTAGCAAAACGGCCGAGCGCTCGGAAATTGCTAGGTGAGTCATTCCATATGAAGCGATCCAATAGTGGCACTCGACCCCCGTGGATATCGATGTGAATTGTTTTACCGGTCGGGGTAAATGAGAAACCGACGCGCGGCGTTCCTGCGTTACGTGGCGTCAAACTCCGAGGATCGCCCTGAAACCATGTTATCTTTGACGGCTTCTGTACGGAAAACGGGAAAAGGTATTTTGTGTCTGTAAAGGTCACTGTGGCCGCAAAGGGCCCTTCGTTCACCCTGTACCCGATAAAACAAAAGCTAGCGTGTCTGTGGTACCCCCCGGCTAACGCAATCATGCCGCTTTTTTACACGTCTTTGACATTTTCTGCTGACTCACTGCCTCTACCTAGAGACATGAAAATTACTAGCCTTGTTGCCCGGGACATGAGGCATATTTGTAAAAAAAATTGGCTCTCAGGATGGTCGGGCAAAGTGAGAAATAATTCGTGAAATATGCGAATTTTTGAAAATTCGTCATATTGGAACGTAAAAGAAAACATGTGGCCAACGATGTACGAACGTTCTGTCAACGGTGAAATATACGTCGGTCCCTCCACTTCAACATAAAAAAAAATCTCAGGGGTACCTTTTGTTGTTTTTTTGCAATGATTTTTTAAATATGACATGGTTACGAGAAGCGAGCATTCGTGGCTGTCATGTCACCGAGGTCACGAATATACAGTCAGATACACATTTAAGGCATTCTTTTATTTGAAATATATCAATATTATGCAATGCAATCAAGGAACACACGCTAGGACAACAATTAGACACCCATCAAGGACCATACTTCACTCAGTTCAAATCAGTGACAGAGGACGGTGATGGACTTAGTGTTCAGTCTTCTTGGTGCTGTACACCTTGTACCGGACAGATGCCGACACTCCACGTACTCGCACTTGCGCTGTGGATAGGGGCTCGAAGGAATGGAAGTCTCGAGTACCCGGAATAGCCTTCGCTAGCTGGTAGCGAGGCGCCAACACGTCCTGCTCCTGCGACACATCAGCAAACGACACCCACATAGGCACTATGTTCCGCAAATTTCCGTTAAAGATCCCACCGTGCCCACCGTTAAAGATCTCGTGGTGTCAATATTTGTCGGTCGAAGGGTCTCTGAAGGCTAGCTTTTGCCGCCAGCCGTTTCACTGTTCCTCCAATACCGTCACAGGGTCCTTTCCCATGTGACGTACCAAAGAAGTTCCATACCCCTTGGACGCCAAAGTCAGCTTCGTGAAAACACAGGTTGATAAAGTTCTTCTTGTTTTTATATTGAGAAGCAGCACCATCAGAAAAATAATGCAACTTCTTAATGTGGCGGTCAGCAGCCAAGAATTGTTCTAGGAACATTTTTTTGAAACAGATAAACAGAGGCGTTGTCATGGGTTAGGGAATCCGATATGAAAACGTACGACCCATTTTGCAGTGTTTCATTTCCCTGTTCCTTAAAGCGCACTACAATCGGATGTACTGTTGCCTACGAAGTGTTCCAACAGAATGACTGGGGGGAATTTTGCGCCAGAAAACTGTAGTTCTCAGAGAAGTCCAGCTGCACGACCGCTTCATCTTCAGGAAGGTTATCTTTTAGCTGTTTTAAGTAAAGCGATTGCGATGAGCTTATGAAGTGATGCTTCTTTAGGGTCTGGAGGGCACTCAGGAGGTTCTGGCTGAATACTTCCGTTGGTACCACAAAGGTAAGAAGCGCTGAGCGATCACCAGGCACCCATTGTTGAAATGTTACTGTGTCACAAAATTCCGATATTCGCGCCATGTTGACATTCAAGATTTGCTGAACCGTTTATAACCCCGGGCACTGAGCACAGTGGTCAAGCATACAATCCTCTGAGTCCAGGCGACACACCATTAGTCCGAGAAGTTCTTTGTAGTTCTCTTCCATCCCTGCTGCATGAAGCATCATCTTTATATTCTGATGGTAGCTGCAGACACAAACCGAGTGCGTTCCAGGATCTCCCGCAAGGACGCACCGCGGTGGTCTCAGGGCTGCGAATGTGGAAAACCCAGCTTTCATCGTTGGATTGTTTGACTTCCATATCTCGAAGGCCTCCCTTGGGCCAGTCAGCACCAGGCGCTTTTGATGTCCCTTCAAGACGTCCTTCTTCCCCGGCATGCAGTACGACATAAAATCATCCTCGTAGAACTGACGGATGTTCTCCTTAGTATCATCTCGTAGTGCTGGCCTTCCCCTCGAGCTGGTGGGTTCAGTGAAGATTCCCACGTTTGTCCTGATGTCCTTGGCTTTGCGCACCATACGGTGCGACGCCCCAAAATAGTTCATAGTCTGCTGTCTTGACCATGATAATGGAGCCAACGTCAATATCATCACTTTTCTGGAAGCGTTTTCTTCAGTCGCAAACCTTTCCTACAGGTTCTCGAGCAAGGTTTTGTAATCTTCACGACTACATGACACCCTGTTCCTGAGGTGGACGGTTCGTTTAATGCCACTCCCAGCGTTGTCTCTAGAGCTTTCCTTGCTTTACATTCAATTTTTCGCAGCTTCGCTTGCGCGTAGCTCTGTCTTCGGGCTGCTGACCTCTTTAACGTCACCGGGGTTTCTCTAAGAAGTTCCAAGGATTCATTAAGGAGATGTAGATCCTCCTGCTCCGTTTCCCTCACTTCTTGTTTGGGACTTGAGGGCGGATCTGCTTCAGTTAGATTGTTCTCATACTGATATTTCGTGCACTCCATATAGCATTTTGGACACAATCTGTCGCCGGGAGTAAGTTTAAACTATGTAGTGCGCTTCGCCATAGCCGAATATATTATTTTAGTCCCGTGCACATTCTTCTTGTGTTTCACGGAGGGATCCACGCAACATTTCGATGCCAACTTATCGGTGTACTTGCGAATATAGAGGAGGTAGTGGTCTCTGCAAACTGCTGCAATTGAAGAAGGTAGCCGCTTTGCGCGAGCAGAAATTAGGTACTTCAGCTAAGTCGCCGAACTTCGTCACGGATGGCATCCTTTTGGACCGAATGAGCAAATTGTAGTGTCACTCACTTCTGGTGGCGTAGATGCAGAATCCATGGCCAGGCATACCAGTACCGTCCACAACACACGCGGCCAATATGAGAGGTTTGATGTAAGTGTAGTCGGTGGGCTTCACCAGTGCAGTGTTGCGCACAAATTGACGGACACAGGAAAGCTGTAGGCAGGCAGCTGGACTAGACAAGGTCCTTCGCAAATGTCGGTAGGATAATTTTGTTGGACCGTCACATGTGAAGCCTTTATAACCGGCCTTTATAATCTTTTGATCCCAGGGCCGCCAGTGCTTGTTTTTGTATCGAAAACACAGAAACAAATCTTGTCACGACATTGAGTTTTAAGAGGATTTGAGGATTTATTGCAAAGCATATACACACACAAAGAAAAAGAGTGAGAAAGGGGAAAGTTCAGCCAACCGTCATTATCGCATTGGGGAGAGCGCAGATACTGGTGTGCCTTATCTCCTCACCGGAAGCCGTCTAATGGGATACAGGTGTTTGTGTCGTTATTGCGTGCATACTGTTGCGATCCGTCTTCAAAGGGAGACCAAACAAAAACCAAAGCACCACTCGAACAATGCACAAACAGCATAACCAAGAGTATAGGCGTAAAAATCGAATTGTTCGTAATCGTGACGTGAAACACGCCATATTACGGCGCACAAGGGTTGAAAGCCTACAAATTGCACACACACACACAAAACATAAATAAAGAAATAAAATAAAATAAAATACACTTCGACTTCCCCCGTTGATGGCTTTGCATAATAGTGATATAGCTCTATATACGTATCTGACTGTATATTTGTTACATAACAACAGCCACGCGGCAACAGGATGCTCGCTTCTCGTAACCATGTCATATTAAAAAAATCATTGCAAAAAAACAACAAAAAGTACCCCTGAGATTTTTTCATATGTTGAAGTGGAGGGACCGACGTATATTTTACCTTTGACAGAACGTTCGTACATCGGTGGCCACATGTTTTCTTTTGCGCTCCAATATGACGAATTTTCAAAAATTTGCATATTTCACGAATTATTTCTCACTTTGCTCGACCATCCTGAGAGCCATTTTTTTTACAAATATGACTCATGTCCCGGGCTACAAGGCTAACAATTTTCATGTCTCTAGGTGTTGGCAGTGAGTCAGCAGAAAATGTCAAAGACGTGTAAAAAAGCAGTAAAGTAGTTAGCAGTCAAGCAGTAAAAGTACTTCTCGGGCGTCGGTTTCTCATTTACTCCGACCGGTAAAAAAATCACATCAAAATCCACGGGGTCGAGCGCCACGATTGGATCGCTTCATATGGAATGACTCAGGTCGGCGACCGAGCTGGATCACGTGACCGTTGCCACCCGAACATGATTGCTAGGAATCTAGCGGTTTTAGGTACTTGGATCACGCTAGGGGCGTCGCGGTGGCAAGTCTTCGAGTTCTCTCGTCTGCTAAACCACGTGATTTCAACATGCGGGCCAATGAGGGCACTCACCAGCGTTGCAGTGCGGGTGTGACGACACCGGATACAGTTGAGCAATCTGCTGCTCGATGGTTTTGAGTAGAGGTGTGCGCCGTGGGCATTTTTTTCGGAGGCGGCGTAGAGCAGGTTGAAGGCCCGGCGGCGGCGGCGTCAGCGGCGTCACGCCGTTGCTGTCATATCGGCGCGTGCGCCCAACAGGGCCGCACGAACACCTCAGAGCGGGGGTATTTTCTCCATCATAGACACCGCGACGGTGGCAGTATTTACTGTACCTTGCACCAAACAAGTGCGTCAGCACTGGATAGTATTATGAAAGAAAACCGAACACACAAAGGAACATTAGAAGAAGTAAAGCACTTCAAGAAGGTCGTCGCCCAAGAACTTCGACTGGGCGCGTTAAGTGCGCGTCAAGCGCTGGAGAGAACAACATAGCTAGATAATCAGAACGACGAGCCATCCCTTTAATGGCAACTACACATAACAGTTATAGCGAGTGCCGAACGTTCAAAGGACGGCGACGCGTGAAAGCTCTGTCCACCGATCCAGTGGCTCTTTTTGGGAAACCATATAAATATGCGAACGTTAGCAAACGATATGACATAAGGCGCACCCACAACGTCATTGAACAGTATTTTTGCAGAGGCTGTAGCTATCATGAATAAATACTGTAAAATCAATTAATTTCGCAGCCCTAAATTTTCGCGAATCGAGTAGGGATATATTCGCAACAACTAAATTTCGCCCGCTCCTTGAGTTCCTCGAATTTTCTCGATTCGCAAAATTCGCGAAAATTAAGGTCTCGCGAAATTAAAGGGTTTTACAGTATAAAATTGTCCAGAACGAGTGGGTTGAGTCTGCCATGCTTCGCGCGCATTATAAGCCCCGCAATTCCGCGATTGAAAACACCCTCTCTGACTGGGTGCTTTTCGCCGGTACACACAAAATGCACTATTTGCTACGCACCTTTCGAGCGCAGAAAGAGCGACGGGCAATCCACGTGAGAAGACCAAGTGCTTTGGAGCGATCGAGCTGATTGGTGTAGGCGCTAATCTGTTGGCCAGATAGATCGCTTTTCAATCCAGATAAGGCGAAGCTCGCGTCATTTCTGCGCTCGGAAATTGCGTACTTCTTGTTTCGGCTCATTTGCATAGCGACATTCAGCGTCGGATATTTCAACACACGTGCGCGTTTAAGAATTTCTTAAACATGGAATGGCTTTCAACGATGAATATCTTCCGTTCTGCTATCCCGTTTTTACGCGAAATCCCTTAATTAAAGAATTAATGTATTTGAGGTAATTAATGATCTTATAGTTACATACTTTCTTCGAGATAATATTCGCCTGACCAACTCAAAAGCGGCATCTATTTCGTTCCGCTATTTTTAAACAAAAATTCTGTGACGAATAAAAAACAAAACACCCTGTATATGGATAATGACCAGTGCTATGGTGTTGGTGGATGGCCGGCAAACAACCTGCAAGAATTGAATGACAAGTTTTCCTGGAGTTGTGCCTCCAGGGTCGGCTATGAAACAAAACTCTAAAGCATAAACAGCATATCAGGAGATGAAATTGTTACTGCTAAAAACATCACAAATGAAGCCTGGAACCTAAGATAAAATATTAGGTATGGGAGATATTCGTTTATAGAAAGTGAATCAAAATGGGCACATTACACAGCCGCGCCGATTTTTCAACATCGGCGGCGGCGGCGCTTCGGCGCGGCGGCGCACACCTCTAGTTTTGAGACCGGGCAAAAAAAGTGCTAGCTAGCAAATTCCGAGCGCTCGGAAAGCGCCACGCGAACATGCGAGATGTGCTTCATTTTGACCAAGCGAACATGACTGCTCGAGATCTGGCAAAAAAAAAAAGTTGCTCCGAAATGACCACCCGAATTCGCCATTAATTGCGCATTGACATTCAATAAGTCTTAGCATTAAAACACTGAATTGGTTACTCTTCTTTTATTGAAGGGATACGTTCGCCGATACGTTTCGGCTGTAGTTCAGTCACACAGCTCCGCCTCATGGCGTGCGTCATATGTCACGTGAAGAGGGACAGAGAGAGCAAGGGAGAGGCGGAAATGGCAGCAAAGGCGGAGATGTAAGATTGGTATCTGCACGGCGGCAGAACTGTTTGCAAATAGGGCAATTTATGCGATTTTTTGGGAGTTCTAACTTCAAAAAAGGTATTAAGAGCGGTTATGTGTACGCAGCCCGTCAGACTGAGAACACGATAAACATTCCGTTAAATGTTCCGTTGAAGCAGTCAGCACTTCAGCACGTCATGAAATATTATTTACGCTGTTGCCTGTGTACTGCTGTCCGAAGCTTGTTACCCCATTACGGCTTCTCGAATCCAGCATTATGTATTCGATGCACGGCGATTTTCACATTTATCTTACTTCACGAAATAGTATAGATTATCATGGCTATGTGTAACTTTTGTACGTGTAACGTGTTTACTCTCATATTAGCCTCTGTAAAGTAGGGTCCTGAGGCTACCAGGGGTAAACATCGCACATCATCATAACTCACTATCATTTATTATTGTTGTTGTACGTGCTTCCGAATTTCGAGATATAGATATTAACAAGAACAGATACAGAGTCACAGATACAATAATCACATGTATATTGCTCTCAGTCTATTATTTTGCTCTTTTATTTTATGTTTCCAGCGATTTGAGCACATATTTGAATCACGCATCACAGACACAACTGCTTGCTCACACCTGTCGCACTTAGTCTAAATTGTGTTATACTGCAGTTGTCCGGGTGTTAAGGTGGCGTGAGAGAATAAGACGAAAGTTCAGGGAGTTCAGAACAGTCCTCTTGCGATTTGTAGTTGTTGATCGCAAAATTTTCCGACGTTCAGCAGCAGGAACTTGTGTTGCTGTTCGGCAAACACTGATCCCCGTGTTGCGTTTCCTCCCCTTTTTTATTTGGTCTAATAAATATACCCCACCCATCTTGCCCGCGAAGAGTAGTGAACAAGTTACTCTTCTTCTTGCAATCTGGAATGTTATGCTTGGTTTAATAAACGAACAAAAGCTTTCCTTCCCCTATGAATTATTTTCAGTGACAAATACCCAGCGCTGTCACCGGTCAGCTTTCCTATTTTGCCCGGGGAAGCGGTGAAACTTGAGACACTTCCCCGTTTCGCTCGAGAGGAAGAACCACCTGAATGCACTCAGTGTAGCGAACCTCTGTCGGTTTTACACAAACTCATCTCATGTCCATCCAGCAAGGCTATGCAGTAGTGCGCGTAAAACACATTTACCTTGTAAAACTACGAGCACATGTCCACATTCCACATCTCTGCGCAGCTAGAAGAATCCCCAGCGCGCGGGCAGAAACCAGAAGCGACCTTCTCACGTGACATATGACGTTCGCCGAGAGGCGGAGCCCGTGTGACTCGAACTACAGCCGAAAAGAGTGACCGGTAATCCAGAAGATCCCTACAGCTGGCTAACCTTTTCAGTGACTTTCATCTTTCGTCGTTGAGTCTCCCACGTTCGCCAGGTGCGTCATATGAGGTTCAGTTTGACGAGCCGCTCAAATTTCAACAATACAGCCACAACACGAACAGTGTTAGTTGCGTATCTTGGACATCATAATGGCGAAGGAAAATTCGGCTAACTTTATTAGTGATTTTAGCAATAAAATCGTGAATTCACCATTCTTCTTCTTCTTTGTAGGGGGTAAGAGTTGTCAGCCACAGTCAAGTGGCTTGCTACTCTTATTTGAGGGAATACGTTCGCATGTGCACGTCGAACGCAAGTCTTCGCGAAAGGTGCGACTCAGTGATTCAGTTCATAAATTTAGTGGAATGAGCCCGCTCGAGTCTCAACGATACAGTCACAGGAAATGCATTAATTCCGCATTTACATTCAATAAATATTGGCATTAAAACACTGAATTTATTACTCTTCTTTCTTGAAGGGATACGTTCGCCAGGTGCACATCGAACAGAAACTTGGCCTTCGGGGGGAGGAAAACCAGCTGCGCCGCGCATGCGCCAGCAGTGACGTCACGTGTCGTTTTATGCTGCCGCTGCCTTGCCGTCTGCTAGCTTCGCGCGCGCATGCGCTAGCAGACAGCGGTTTGCTCGACAAGACGTTAGATCCTGAGGGGTATCATTGCCGCGTCACTCACGCTTCCAGGTGCTTCTGCGCAAACATGTAGCTCCTACTTCTCATTGGCTGCTGTGTGAGACGCCTTGCATTCGAGTTGCCTCCGCCTCCCGTTTGCTGGAGCGTGCGACTTGTGGTAGTGGTGAAGCAAATTTGCTGAATATTCCGTTCAAGTTCCTCACTAGACGCCCGTCGATGTTCACCAGGTGAGGGAACGTTTCACTAACACCTGCGAGTTGCATGGTCGGTTGAAAAGATGAGGGCGTCTGAGGGAGTCCACTTTTTCTAAGCTGCACTCTCTTATTCCAGGCAGCAGCAGCACCAGATGAATGTACACAACTTCCGAGTGAATTAAGAAGCATGAATTCAATTCTGAAGCTGGTAGGTACGTCTCATGCTCTGTTACACTAATACACACATGCCATTCGCGCTCAATGCACTTTTGGAGGTGTTGCAGCAAATTGTTGCACAAAACTGCAGTCTGGCGCGTAATGTACACCCATACTGTCGAGTTCGACTAATTCTGAAAGAAGGAAGTCACAGTGTTCCAGCCTCCGACCATCACTTACCATCATCGACTAATTCGGGTGGCGTGTTCGGACTATCTAATTGTATCCTGTTCTATCTCAACACAGAAGCGGTAAATATGTAACAAATATCGCCAGTTTAGAAAAGGCACAGGAGCAAAAATATTGAAAGGTGGATGTTTAAAGTGCTATTATATTTGTAACTGATAGGCTGCTCTTACAGAGAAGAACATCAAAGGAGAAAGGTCCATAAAATCACAAGGTTTCGTGACGCGTGGGGCAACCTGCATTGATGATTTGTCTGCAACGTTCCAGACTGGCAAGGTTGTAGGACATAACGGGACGTGTGCTCCAGGGCCCCCCACCATCTCGCTGATGATCAGAGCCGACAATTAAGGCATAACATTTATAGTGTTTCAAAATTTCCAAAGGTTCTCTAAGAAGTGGCATGCAGTTCAGAATTTGTAGGACTACAACTCGACCGCGTGTAAGCCTGAGACAAAAGTTCATGGCACTGGTGCTTTTCTTCAACGGAGCAGTCCCCTGCCAACTACTAGCAAGAGGTCGAATAAGAAACGTGCGACTATCTCTCAGTATGTGTGTCTGCTCTTGTTTGATGCTAGGATGTCACTCCAATGGAGAAATGTGACAGCATGGTGTTCCGTAAACTTTTGCCCCAAGCTGTACATTGTACAATCCCAACAGCTAACAAACACTGCTCGGTAAGGTCACAGTTCCAATTTGAGATTTTGCGGCCTATTTCTTCCCAAAAGGCTACTCTTGCAAAAGGGCTTAAGAAAGTCATTTGGGTGACCTCCGGGATACAAAGATAAGTGCAGGGCATGAAAAAATGTATAGTTCAACTTTGAAGGCAGTAGTCAACATCAATAAGTTTTACCTCTGAGCAATGATTGCCCATTCAAGGTAACAACAAACTCATAGGTTCACCACATGATCTAAACTTCCTCGGTCTGTTACAGCTGGTTTCTGTGCACATCATTATCTTCTAGGTGCATATCCTGTGCCATGCAAACAGAGGAGTGGTTACATGAACTATCATTCATCGAGCATTTGTGAGGAGATTGTTGAAATAATCAGTCAGACAGGTGTGTTTCAGAGGATTCTTTTTTTTAGCTTTGAGATTTTTATTGTTATTCCATGACAGTGTACACTGATTACTGATAACAGGACTGAGAGGGCAAGCCCTGTTGAACAATCAATGCAAATGTCTACACAGTTTGAGGGGAACAAAAATACCAAGAACACATGTCAAGTGTAAGAAACAAATAGCAAAGGCATTGCACAGCAGAGACATGCAAACAATCAAAAAGTAATTGCATGTCACCCTACGTATATGTCCCGTTTGTTTGCGTTTTTGAAGGATGCAAGATTATTGTTGGAACAAATGCGTAGAGCTGTGTTTCTCAAGCTGCGGGTCATGACCCCCCCCCCCAAATGATCCTTGACTGGTAATGAGCCTTCTTCTGGGGGTCATGGAGGGTCCGAGTAGACATGCGATATGCCTTGCTTGCATAGCTAGATATGGCTTGAGTCACACAGACCAACTTAGTGATTTGCTTGTACCAAGAAATCAAGTACATACTTAAAATTAAACCAATCCTTGTTAAAAAAAACACCAATAAGCATTTTTGGTAGCTCTCTCTGTGGTTTATGTCTTTTAAATACATTAAAATATAAATGTATAATATATAAATGTAAATGGTGGTTTGGTGGTACTCAAGGGGGTCACATACTGGAAAAGTTTGAGAAACACTGGCATAGAGGGATGTCGTTCCAAATTTAACTACCCAAGGACGAAAGGAAGAATGGACCGAAATTAGTGTGTTAGGTAGGAAACCAGAATTAATTGTGCTGATGTCTGAGAGAAGGGTGTGGTATAATTGTGCATGGTTAACTGAAGTTGACTAGAAGGTGTGTAAAATATCTGGTACATAACCTGAGCAACTTTATACTTCACAAGGTGGTGTACATTGAGGATGCGGAAACGGGGAAAAGCAAATGAGACAGACTCATCAGGATCTAAAAACAGAATAATCTGCAGTGCCCGCTTCTAGGTCAGGAGAACAGGTTGAAGGTATCTGTGAGGCCATAAGTCATATGGGAGTGGATAAGGGTGTAGCGCACACAGTAAATTATCCAGACCCCCCACACCACCCTAACTTTTCCACCAGTGCACCCCCTACAGGGGGTGCCCTTGCGATTTCAGCGTTAGACACATGTCAGTAATGATATGTTTAGCTATAATTACGTAACTACAATAATGTTGTCTTACCTAACCTTGTCCTACGCAGCACTGGGGTTTTTTAATTGTTTTTAATTCATCAATTCTGTATTGCATCTACCTTGGTTTTTGTCAGTGGGGTGTGGCTAGGGTTGTCAATCGGGATATCCCAAAATCTCGGGATCCCGACCAATTTTTGACGTCCCGAAGTCCCAGGATTCCTTCCGGAAAATCCCGGGACTTCGTGAGGGCAAATATGACAGGAAAATCAAACACCCGTGGGCCATCAGGCACAGACTCACTCCTTATCATATATCATTATCAGAGCAAAAATAAATAAATAAAATGTAACCATTTCGTCTTTACTATTTACCAATGTAATTACACTGCGAATTTTCGAGTGCTTTCTTTCGCGAAAAGGTAGAATTGACAAAGCACACATGAACTGCGCGCAGCACACCGATATAGTCACTTGAGGTGAATGGACTTGGAAGTAGAGCCCTGCACGGTAGGGACCAGCGAGGTAGCGGGTTCGGTGCGGTCGATGCATTTTACCAAAACACTATTAGAAAGTACACTGAGTTGCTCAACATTTTACACGTCTGTACTGCAATCTGTACTCGAATTATGACGTAAAACGTCGCTGACAAGGGCGGAACAAACGCTCACACCATTAGGGTGCAACAGCGCCTGTGTGTTCTGCTTTGTCCATGTCACGCTTCGTGTCATCCTGCCTCGAGTCACAAACCAACACGCACCTTTTTGCCCCCTGCGCTGATGTCGTACAAAAAACTATGCACACAGACACATCTAATGATCATGCAGAGACTATCAGTGTACTGCATTCATCGCGCTGCGGGCTTCGTGTGCGAGTGAGCTTTTTGAAAAAAATATGCGTGCTGCGCTCGGATGCGGGTCTCAATTTGTAACGGGACTCGGGTAGCGTGTCGGGTGCGGATTGGAACCTGCGGGCACGGTTCGGATGCGGGTCCCGACCTGCGCAGGACTATGCTCGGAAGCACTATCTAAACTAGTCACAATCCCGAAATCCCGTCCCGGGATTGACAGCAAAAAATCCCGGGACAGCAAAAATGGCTCAGGATTGACAACCTCAGGCGTGGCACAGCCCAAAGTCACGTGCACAATAGCAAGCTTGGAAGACAAAGGAGACAGTTTGGAATGTTGCAGGCACATCAGCAAGGCAGGTGTCCCCACGCATGACAGAACCTTGTGATTTTATGGAACATTTCCTTTGATATGTCCTCTCTGTAAAAGCACCTGATTAGTCACAAATATAATAACACTTTAAACCTCCACCTTTCAATCTTTTTGCCCCTGTGCCTATAATAAAATGACCCTTGGCTGCCTTCTGCATTTCTTCTCTCCATGCCTGAAAATATGAAATCAGCAAAAATAAGCAATGTCCTCAGTTTTAACACAATTGGCATATGTTTTGTAATTTCGTTGGCCCAGTTAAAAATGCAGCATGAGAGTTCTGTGTAAAAACACCTGAACAAAATAATAGGAATAATTAAGCACAACTAAAGATGATCGGAATAAACATTACACATTTACCGGCTCCGGTATTGAGATGAAACAGGTGATACAGTTAGATAGTCCGAACACGCAACACGAATTAGTCGAGCTCGGCACTCAGCAGTATATGGGATATGGGGGTGTAGTACATTACACACCAGACTGCCGGTTTATGCCACTGCATCATTTTTTGCAACACATGCAAAGTTAGTGCGTCGAACGCGAATGGTATGTGTGTATTAGTGCAACAGAGCATGAGACGCACTTACCTGCTTCAGGATTGTACATTCACCTGGTGCTGCTGTTGCCTGGGCTGAGAAAAAGTGAACTTGCATTGTTGCAATCTGCGCAACAGAGCAGCCCATGGAGCAATTTTTCCCTCACCTTTGAACCGAACATGCTACTCGCAGGTGCTACTGAAACGTTCCCTCACATGGTGAACATCGACAGACGTCCAGCGAGGAGCTTGAACGAAATATGCAGCAAAGCAAAGCTGTTTCACTGGCTTCATGTCCCTACCACGAATCCATCCTCAAGCCTCAAGCAAACCGCAGTCTCCAAGCGCATGCGTACAAGAAGCGAGCAGACGACAAGGCGGCGGCAAAGAGCGGCACGTGACGTATTTGCTGGCGCATGCGCAGCGCAACTGATTTTCCTCTCCCGAAGGCCAAGTGAACAGAAGGCTTCACAACAAGCACAACAAGCATGGAGGAAAGAAACACAGGAGCGGTCGTTTCGAACAGATTAGAGTCACTATACCGAGGGAAGAGTACCGCAACCGCTCCGCGTCGTCTGCTCCGGCAGCCATATTGCTTCCAAGCCGCTGCGGATCGCGTGTTAAGCTGTAGTCAGTGTTACATCGCGTTGATTTCGCGGCTGTGCACCAAAAATTTTGTGACTTCCTGTGGTGGGACTCGGCTAATACTTAATGAAACAGGGCACCAGCGTCACTACAGTATAGTTTGTTGTATTCTGTAGCTAACAGACGAATTATGTTGGCGCGTGTTCGCCTCTAAAAGGCATCGTCGAATCTCATTTGTGCTCTATAGATGAGTTTTTTTTTTCTTTTAGTTCACTTGTTTTGTGGACATAAAACTATAGTGCTCGTGTGTGCAGCTTCAGGTTGACATAAATAACCTCCACCAGTTTTATTCTCATCTCTTCGCAATTAAATTTCTATTTCACACGTTCAATGGCTATGTGAATGCCATCGTTTTTTCACGCGCATGTAAAGTGCTGTGGGTTGTTCTTCCAATCCCCCGCTCCAACGCAAGCAGTTGATCTTCCATGAGGAGTAGACCGTGAGCTTCAAGTCACTATACTCCGTCTCAACCTTTGCTCGTTTCTTTTAAGACTGCGACCTCGTCGTGGGGACCATCACATGACTTGTCTGCAGGTTTTTCCTGTGCATATTCCTCGATGCTCTGGTCACAGAAATTTGTGACGGTGTTGTCTTCCTCTGCAAAGTTGATTCACTCACAATTACAGCTCAATATTTAGGAATAGTTTTCATAAGTTTCAATAATTTTCATAGTGCATATCTACATATATTTCGACGCATTACCATCCTCCACTGCCCCTTGATCTTACACTATGTTGTCATCAACTTCAGTGTGCAAGTCTTTTGGTGACTCCTCGGAGAACTCTGCGTGCGAAGAACGGGGGATAGGAGCCTTCCCCAGCCTCGTAGGTGTCCGGTATGCAAAACTGCTTGGTACTGCCGTCCACTTCTTTCGAATCTCTTTGTCCTCGAAGTCGTCGCGTGTGAAGTGGTCCTGATAGTGGCGTTTTGTTAGCACCGCAGGACAGGGAACGCAATGGGAAGATCCAACAAGCACTACTTTGATACGCCCGGCTGTTCTTCGCACAGTTGACCTGTTATTCAATACTGTGTGCAAAGGTTCTGCAATGAAAAATAAACACGCCACGAAATTTACCTCGCTCAAACGTATGTTATTCGTAGGCGCGAAGTTCTTCCGGCAGGTTCTGTGCCGATCTACGCGTCTCGTCACTTTTGCCCGTCGGAATGCAGAAAAATGCTTTGCCTGTCTCTGTCCCGTTGCAGCACAACATCCAGACATGGTTGTTCGTAGTTCCTCAGCTCTCTGAGATCCATTTCACGTACAGAAAACCTAGAGCGGCACATGAACATACGCGCACATGCGTCCCAGCTATTGCGTTCCCTGTAGACCCGGCGGGAGGTTGGAAGCAAAGAGGAGGAAAACGCACCATGTGACGCGCCTCGGCGAATGAGCAAGGCGGCGGCACGGGGAAAGCGAATGCGATACTCTTCCCCCGGGTACAGTGACTCTAGAACAGATCAGAGCCGTATATTAAAAGGGAGTCTGGCCATTGGGAGGAGTCACAAAAAGAGGCTCGACCTGTCAATCACAGTTTCGCTCCTCTGATTGGTTTGCTTTTTACCAAGGGGGTCGCCATGACACCATACTGCCACCCAAAATGGCGACGAAAACGAACACAGTGAAGCGGGGATTTCGTGACAAAAAATTTTCACAGACTAACCTGATTTTACGCTGCAAATGTACATCCTAATATAAATTTCTCGGAAATCAGTTTCAAGTTATGCTCATCCATCAATATCTAACTGAAAATAATACGTTTTGTCGCCGGTGTTAGGCCTAGTGAACACGGCGATCACAACGAAATCATAACAAAAACGGCGCTGTGCTGTACAATATTATTTTTAACAGCTGGATTTCATGGATATCAACATTCTTGCCTCTTATATTCCAACTATTCATGTAGATTTGTTTAAAAATCATACCGACAACAGAATGTGTCCCAGCAGGTGGTTCTGACGGCAGCGGTACAACGACGGAAGCAGACGTCAATTCCAGACGTGCCTTACGCTCCCTAGGTGGCGCTTATCAAATTTGCACCACCGATCTCTATCTATAAAGGCTGGATGGCGCATTGGAGAGGGGCTCGCGGGGGAGAGGCGTGCATTCGGGCCACCATGTTGGGAGGCCCTAAAGCGCAGTGTGCGCCCATAGAAAACAATGGGAGGCAACGGAGATTGTGAGTATTTATAGCGCTGCAGGCGTTGATCGTTGCTTGTCATCACACAATTTTGTAAGGTGCCAGTATACTGATGTATCCTAACAGTGTTTCACAGGTGTCCTGCCGTTCGATTCTTAATTACGTTATGTTTTGCATTCCGAAACTAGACCGTCACAGCAGTGCAGCGCTGGGGATTGTACTACAGTACGTTTCCCAGCCAATATTTCAACAAGAAACGATGTGAGGTTAACAACCACCATGTATGTAATATCCCGTGCTGCGTTCTGGACAAAAATTGTTCCATAAAGAACGGTCCGGGAAAGGATATACTCGCATGGCAGAAAGAGATCGTTCTGTAGAATCACAGCCGTTGTTTTAGCCGTGTATCGGTTTCGTATGATTTATATCAAGCACCGCCGCAGAAAGTGTCTTTTAGTGAACGACTGCGGTGCTTTGCCTCGCAAATATGGACACACCGAAGCAGCCCAAATACGTTGTGAGCGTGATTTAATTGCTTCACGCAATTAGAACACGCTCGTTAGGACAGTTAATCAGGTAGTGATGTAAGCTTAATCAATGAAGTTACTTAAAAGTGGTAACACCTCCTTGAGACACAAGATTTACCTCTTTTTGAAGTACAGCCCTTCTATGTTTGTTTCTTCCTTCATTTGTTCTGATTATTTGCAGGCGCGGTTGTGCCAAACTGAATGTCCTTCCCGAGTACTCACATGTTTTTGCTGAATACAACTGCAGCGTGAGCGAAGCTGCTTAGGAACGGGGGCCTGCTATCCAGTGCTGACTTTGTCATGCTTGTTATGTGGAGCACGTTCGAAAATATGCAGCTGCACATCTGAAACTCCAATGAGTATCATCGTCATCTAAAAGAGAGCGTCGTAGCACCGTTGTGAGACCAGACACGCTTTCTGAATATCTTCTATGGCACCTTCCGCAGTTTGCACAATTTTGTTCAGCATCGAAGTCTCTCATAGGAACCACTTTGCATTAACTGTGACTCCCATCTTACATTTTGATGTGCAAGGGCCTTCTTGCACTACACACGTATGGTCTGCAACAGGATAATTGCAGCAGGACGATTTGGAGCTTGAAACAGTTGTGATTTTGTCATTTTGGCCCTCGTGTACCCCGTCTGTGAAACGTAAACAAAAAAAAATCTAACACGATATGCTTTTGTAAAGAAGGTCACTGATGGTGAGTAAAGAGAATATACAAGTTCAAGTTTATTCAACATTTTATATCATACATTATATTATTCAACATTTTATATCAAGTTTATACAACATCAAGTTTATTCAAGTTATTTCTTGCACTTATGCGTTTCAGGATACAATGAACGTGCAGGGAGGTCACAAAAGACTACATTTATTGTTTTATGACCTTGCTACAATGACAATATATATTTTAGGAATGACAATGGACAGGTACTCTCTCTAAATTTGTAGCACTCAATTTTAGGTTAGAATGAGCAATGAATAGCAGCTTCCCTCCTGGTATTTTCTCATATATGATGAATTTTGAATTTAATGTGATCAAATACGTGTTAATATAATAATATATATAAGAATATAATATGTGATAAATGAATGTGATCAACAGTAGATGTAAACAACACCAGTAGCCAGAGAAGTGCATTCTCAAGAAATAATTTTCTTCCTATAGCATATATGTGCATGCCCTATTAACTGAAACAATTATCACGGTTCTCACGGTTTTAATTTCTGAGAGTGTACTGTAGAGACGGCTTAGATCTACAACAGTTAATACAAGGTATTATATACTGTGAATACATTTAAAAATCCCATGTGACACATACTTTCTGGAGGTGCAGTGGTAATCAAAGTTTGTGGGCATTACGCAGGTTCTGCACCCATTTCTTGAGTATGTCGAGGCAGCTGTGAAGTAACCTGCATTGATGATGATTATTCCAATTTTTATGGTGCATCGACAACAAAGGAAATAATACATCAGAACATTGGTTTAGGTGCAACCAGTTAAAAATGAATATGTTGTTTAATAAATGCATTGGACAAAATGTTAAAACATCAGTTTAAAACATGGTTTACAATCCCTGTATCTTCTCAAAATTAAAAAGATTCTAAACTATTCTAAAAAAATATGGGGAACTCTTCTAAAAAGAATTATAATCTCTAATTATTATATTGCTGGGTGACGGAGCCTAAAGTGTAAGGTGTGTTTCTGATGTGAACATGTAAGAAAATATGCAAACCTGAGAGAGGCTAACCACAGTGCGTGCACTGAGGTTGTTCCTTCCTGTAAAGTAGAAACCAGTGGATGAGGAACGTGATACTTACCTGTACACCCAGCCGTATCACACTACACAGATTATTAACTGGGTAGCCCTCATGACGAAACCTGTATTGAGAGACCACTTTTGCCTTAAAAACTGCTTCAAATAGCACGACACGCTACAAATTATTACTATCGTAACAAGCTGACGATACAGCTCAGACAAAGGAGTTATTCTAGTCGCGCCACACCACCGTTACGTAGGATTCTTTGTCACAAATCAAACCAAGGCACAAAACAATACCAATACGTGAAAAAAGGTGACAATCGTGGTCTCATTATGACGCAATACCGAACTTGTGCGTGAAGGTAATTCAAAGAAATGAATGTGGCACTTGCTTCCGCAGAGAACACCGCGTACCATGCTAGCAATGCATGCAAAAAAGCGCTCGAGTGCTCGCACATATATTGATGACAACACTACCTGTGTAGTGTAACGTGTTCTTTCAAGCATATTATGCACTCAAACTGTATTTGCCACCGGGTAAAATGCAAGTGTGCTCGATTGAACGTCGGAAGAGCGATCAAGCAACCTGCATCCAGTGCTCGTTTTGGACAAAAAAACACTTCATAATGGTCAACTAAATATACAGAATGAACGCCTATTTATTCCTCGATAAAGAGTGACTCACCTGTATAAATTTAGGCCCTGTAACCTTGCCAGTACGGTTGGTACGACCGTAATTGCAAGAAGTTGCCATGATCGCTGCGGCGGCTGTTGTGCGCACCGTAAGATGGCGGCCGGTTTCTTCACGCTCGCGCTCCCTATCCGCGATCCAGCCTTTTACAATCGAGATCAGTGATTTGCACCAACAATCCACTACTTTTGCAGATTGCGAGAGGTATCCATTTCAATCCCATCCAATCTACTTGCCACCCAAAATGGCGCTGCCCATGTTGGATATGGGGGCAAATAGTGAGGATAGGTTTATTGATAGCGCCCCATATTTTAAGACTTGATTGGCCGGAAAGCTGAAAAAGTGGGTGGAGCTTCAGGTATAGGCATGACCCATTAATGGCCAGACTCCCTTTTAATATACGGCTCTGCTCCAGACTAGCGTAGCCACCCTCTAGCGGTCGCTCGGGTCAGAATAGCCATTGCTTCCTGTCCACCACGTGATCCCCTCGTTTCGGTTTTGCAAGGCTTTGTTTCTCGCGCTGCTGTCCGTATGATTTTGCTTCTTGGAAGTAATTTATTGTGAAAATGTGAGCACCGTCGTAGAAACGACGTATGGTAATGTGTTCCTGTCCCGGCTGCGGCTCTCGTTGAACTGAAATCAGCTCTGTCACGGGAACGCGTTTTGTTCGTAAGTACACGGTAACTTGCTTTAGTCGCCCGTGTGTCTTCGAGTCATCTTGAATTGTTCATTTGGGACCTCAAACTCTGCCGCAGATTCATTTCATATCTTCAGTTGTTGTACAAATCTGATTAATGGAACGGCATTCTTAACCACTTAGTCAAGAAAAGTACATACGTTGGAAGTAACCGTTACCACACGTGATGTTTTCGGTCCCGCGTACTCCTTTTGCGTTCTGCACACTGTGACAGATCTTCTAATAGAACAGTAAACATTCGTAACACACAGAAATAAAGTGCAAGCACGCGTTCAACGTAATACTGCGATCTGAACTGCAACACAACTACAGCTCGCGTCGTCTGCTTTGCGGGAGATATGCTGTCTGGAGGGTCACGTGAGCGGTCACGTGGTAGACAGGAGCATCCCCGAATGCAATGCGAGGCCGGCTACGCTCGTCCCGATAGAAAACGTCGGAGGGGCCGCTCCTTGTGTTTCCTTCCTCCATGGTCGGAAAGCTGAAAAAGTGTGTGGAGCTTCAGGTATAGGCATGACCCATTAATGGCCAGACTCCCTTTTAATATACGGCTCTGGGAACAGATTTCCGCGGGCATGGCGGGACCCCTCTGGCGGTCGCTCCTGTCAAACCCACCATTACATCGTGTCCACCACGTGATCTTCTCTAAAGTTTCGGGTTTCGGTTTTAGCCTTTGTTCCTTGCGCTGCTTTCCGCGCTTTTATGCTTTTCCAAAGTCGTTTACCCGTAAAATGTGAGCAGGTTATCCTCCTGTTGCCTGCGAGTCACGTTCGGCTCACCAAATGTAGAGGAGGTGGCGTCCCTCTACATGAGTCCTGACCACTGAATAGGCGAACAAGCGACAACATATTCATACTCACTCAAATCACTCAAATCACTCAAATTTGCTAGCGCAAATGGAAAACAAAGATCTGTTCCTTGCCTTCCTCGACCTGGAGAAAGCATATGACGCTATTCCCCATAGCATGCTCACTGCAAAGATGAGATCAATGGGATTACCAAAAGACATCATAGACATTATCCAGGAACTATACAGGGACTGCACGAACAAATATCACATCGGGAACTTTACATCCAAAACGATTCAACAAGAAGTCGGCCTGAGGCAGGGTTGCCCTCTATCACCCACTCTCTTCAACATCTTCATCGACGACCTCCTTGCGGCACTGCACTCGTCAGGAAAAGGAATCCATATGCACACACGACAAACAAACGGAACGACTGAAGATACGTGCATTACAGCTCTTGCCTTTGCGGACGATATTTTGCTACTAACTACCAATGCAAACGACATGCAAAAACTCCTGGACATTTGCACGCACCATGCCAAAAATGAGGGCATGCGGTTCAGCCGGGAAAAGACAAATATCATGTACTTTGGACCGTCCGATGACAAACCCACGCTGCGCCTGCAAGAATTTGATATTCAGTATACAGACACGTACAAGTACCTCGGTATTACGATCGAAAATTGCAAGAAATACCTCCAGAAACATGAACAGAACCTCATCCTCAAAACAAACATGAAAAAAGGCCAGGTGTGGAATATAGCACGCCATTCCTACCAGCCATACGACGTGGGAAGACTGATATGGAAAGCTTACGCCGTACCTGCTGCCACATACGCGAACGACGTCATTTGCCTCAGCAAGCAAGCAACGGATCAGCTCGAACGGCAACAACGCGAGATCGGAAGATGGATTCTCGGGGGATCATTCGCCACACCAAATCCCGCCATTCAAGGAGAAATGGCCTGGTCTACCTACTCTTTCCGAGAAACCCGGGCAAAGACAAACTACCTTGGACGTCTCATTCACAGACCAAACGACACCCTAATAACACGAGTCTTCCGACACCTCCGTTACAGGGGCACCCGAACGCACTGGATAAAAAAAATCAGCCAAATTGACCGCACATATAGCAAGGACACCACCAGACACAAGGCGAGGAACGAACGCGAGTGGAACAAGACAACCAAGAAGGAACTAACCCGGACTGAAGAGGAACGGTGGCACTCGGAAACAGCGAAGAAAAGAAGCATGACAATCTACTCTGAAAACAAGACAACTCCGGCACCCGAAACTTTCTACAACGGAGACAGAGCAAGTGGCCTCTTGTTTCAAGCCCGTACAGGCTCCCTCCCAACACAAAAGCGACTCTGCGAACTCTTTGGAAACGCAAACCCAGCACGTACCCTATGTAACACCGGAGAAGAAGAGGACATACAACACATCCTGCAAACTTGCCCGGCCCTACGCGAAGACGGAGTGCCCAAGACACCAGTCCCTATCGCCATCATGTTGGGCTTCGAGGCATCACCCAGCCCCCAACCCCAGATCAACGACACGAAGAAAGTCCTCCTCAAGTGGGAAAAGGCCTCCAAAATAAAATCAAGGGCGCTCCACGAGACAGCCGGCAGACCCCGTCTCGAAACCGAAACCGGCCAAACACAGCGGACGGCCATCCGAAGCCAGAGCCATCAAGTGGCGCCTCCGCAAGACGAACCCACCAGCATTGACTAAAATTCCTCGTTCTTCTTATGAGAGCTTGGAGACTCGCCTGTGACTCTTTTTATGGATGTCTGCCCTGTTGTAAAAGGGATTAGGCGAACCTGAACCTGAACCTGAACTGATCTCGATTGTAAAAGGCTGGATCGCGGATAGGGAGCGCGAGCGTGAAGAAACCGGCCGCCATCTTACTGTACCCACAACAGCCGCCGCAGCGATCATGGCAACTTCTTGCAATTACGGTCGTACCAACCGTACTGGCAAGGATACAAGGCCTAAATTTATACAGGTGAGTCACTCTTCATCAAGGAATAAATAGGCGTCCATTCTGTATGTTTAGTTGACCATTATGAAGTGTTTTTTTGCCCAAAACGAGCACTGGATGCAGGTTGCTTGATCGCTCTTCCGACGTTCAATCGAGCACACTTGCATTTTACCCGGCGGCAAATACAGTTTGAGTGCATAATATGCTTGGGAGAACACGTTACACTACACAGGTAGTGTTGTCATCAATATATGTGCAAGCACTCGAGCGCTTTTTTGCATGCATTGCTAGCATGGTACACGGTGTTCTCTGCGGAAGCAAGTGCCACATTCATTTCTTTGAATTACCTTCGCGCACAAGTTCGGTATTACGTCGTAATGAGACCACGATTGTCACCTTTTTTCATGTATTGGTATTGTTTTGTGCCTTGGTTTGATTTGTGACAAAGAATCCTACGTAACGGTGGTGTGGCGCGACTTGAATAACGCCTTGTGTCTGGGCTGTATCGTCAGCTTGTTACGATAGCAATAATTTGTAGCGTGTCGTGCTATTTGTAGCAGTTTTTAAGGCAAAAGTGGTCTCTCAATACAGGTTTCGTCATGAGGGCTACCCAGTGAATAATCTGTGCAGTGTGATACGGCTGGGTGTACAGGAAGTATCACGTTCCTCATCCACTGGTTTCTACTTTACAGGAAAGAACAACCTCAGTGCACGCACTGTGGTTAGCCTCTCTGTTTTGCATGTTTTCTTACATGTTCACTGAATATAGTCCAATTGCCGGGAGTAGACATCTTTACTAGTTTCAACCGCACCGGCTTTCAACAAACATAACAAAATACAGTTAACGTTTCGGGTCCCATTCGGGACCCATCATCAGAATGACGCTGTCCTGGTCGTCACCGGGTATTTACGTAGAAGAGGAGCGTAGCATTCTGGGAGGGGGCCTGGTTGTCGATTGATAGCTTCTTTTGTTTTCTTTATGTGCCATGACTCCAGCTGTCTCCTCACCCCCCATTTGTTCTTTTTCGCCAGAATGCATGGGTTGTCCAGGTCTAACACGTGTCCTGTTTTGCGCGCGTGTTCACACAGTTCTGTTGGGTTTGTTGCTGATTTCTCGATATCTTTCTTGTGTTCTTTCATTCTTGTTCGTGTCTTCCTTCCTGTTTCTCCGATGTACACGGCAGGGCAATCTTGACAAGATACCTTGTATACAACGCCTCGTTCTTCTTCCGGTGGTGTTCTGTCCTTGGGGTGGCTTAGTACGTTCCTCAGTGTTGTCGTGGGCTTAAATGCAGTTTTAATGTTCACCTGGGAGAGCACCCGTCTAATTGGTTCTGACACACCCTTCAGGTAGGGAATGGTAACGTACATGGGTCTTTCTTGACTACTTTCCGCCTGTTCCGGGCGTGTATTCATCATTCGGTGGTATGTATCACAGATAAATTGCTCGGGGTATGCCTTTCTTCGTAGATCCGCTTTGGCCTTTGTTATTTCTTCATGTCTTGTCTGATGATCTGAAGGGATCTTCATGGCACGTGAAAGCAGGGAACGAACAACCGATCGCTTGTGTTCAAGAGGGTGCCCCGAACCATAATGCAGGACCTGACCTGTGTCGCACGGTTTTCTGTAAACCGAGGTCTTCAAGTTTCCGCACGGGTCTCTTTGCACGAGGACATCCAAGAAGGCGATCTTTTTCTCTTTCTCCTCCTCGCACGTGAACTGGATGTTAGGATGAATGCTGTTCAGCTTGTCAAAGAATGTGTTGGTGAAATTATTCTTAATAATCACAAATGTGTCGTCAACATAACGTCTGTAAAAGGTGATGAATTGTCCTGCGTCCTCTAAGGCCTTGTCTTCAACAAACTCCATGACTAAGTTGGCAACGGTCGTTGAAATTGGGCTGCCCATGGGGCATCCGTCGGTTTGTTTAAAGAACCTGTTCTTGAATTGGAAGAAGGTTTGTCCGAGGCACAACTTTAAAAGTTCTAAATGTTCATGTTTACATTCCAGTCAAAGTCAAATGTTTACATGTTCACATCAGAAACACACCTTAGACTTTAGGCTCCTTCACCCAGCAATATAATAATTAGATATTATAATTCTTTTTAGAATAGTTTTTAATCTTTTTAATTTTTAGAAGATACAGGGATTGTAAACTATGTTTTAAACTGATGTTTTAACATTTGTCCAATGCATTTATTAAACAACATATTCATTTTTAACTCGTTGCACCCAAACCAACCTTCTGATGTATTATTTCCTTTGTTGTCGATGCACCATAAAATTGGAATAATCATCATTAATGCAGGTTACTTCACAGCTGCCTCGACATACTCAAGAAATGGGTGCAGAACCTGCGTAATGCTCACAAACTTTGACTACCACAGCACCTCCAGAAAGTAAAGGCATTTGTGTCACATGGGATTTTTAAAGGCATTCACAGTATATAATACCTTGTATGAACTGTTGTAGATCTAAGCAGCCTCTACAGTACACTCTCAGAAATTAAAACTTGTCAGGGAACTGTGATAATTGTTTCAGTTAATAGGCATGCACATATACGCTATATGAAGAAAATTATTTATTGAGAATGCACTTCTCTGGCTACTCATGTTGTTTACATCTACTGTTGATCACATTCATTTATCACATATTATATTCTTATATATTATTATTATATTATCACATATTCAATCACATTAAATTTAAAATTTAGCATATATGAGAAAATATCAGGAGGGAAGTTGCTATTCATTGCTCATTCCAACCTAAAATTGAGAGAGCGTACCTGACCACTGTCATTCCTAAAATATATATTGCCATTGTAGCAAGGTCACAAAACAATAAATGTAGTCTTTTGCGACCTCCCTGCACGTTCATTGTATCCTGAAACGCATAAGTGCAAGAAATAAATCTTGAACTTGAATAAACTTGATGTTGTATAAATTGACATAAAATGTTGAATAATATAATGAATGATACAAAATACTGAATAAACTTGAACTCGTATATTCTCTTTACTCATCATCATTATCTCATCATCAGTGATCTTCATTACAAAAGCATATCGTGTTAGACTTTTTTGTTTGCGTTTCACAGACTGGGTACACGAGAGCCAAAATGACAAAATCACAACTGTTTCAAGCTCCAAATAGTCCTGTTGCAATTTGAAGACCATACGTGGAGCTGCATTTTTTGGAACATGCTCCACATAACAAGCATGACAAAGTCAGCACTGGATAGCAGGACCCCGTCCCCAAGCAGCTTTTCCCACGCTGCAGTTGTATTCAACAAAAGCATGTGAGTGCTGGAGAAGGACATTGGCACAACCACGCCTGCAAATAATCAGAACAAATAAAGGAAGAAGCAAACAAACATAGAAGGGCTGTACTTCAAAAAGAGATAAGGCCTGTGTCTCAAGGAGGTGTTACCACTTTCTAAGTAACTTAATTGATTAAGATTACATCACTACCTGATTAACTGTCCTAACGAGTGTGATCTAATTGCGTGAAGTAATTATTTGGGCTGCTTCAGTGTGTCCATATTTGCGAGGCAGAGCACCGCTGTCGTTTACTAAAAGACTCTTTCTAAGGCGATGCTTGATATAAATCATACTAAACGCATACACGGCTAAAACAACGGCTGTGATTCTACAGAACGATCTCTTTCTGCCATGCGAGTAATCTTTTCCCGGACCGTTATGGAACAATTTTTGTCCAGAACGCAGTACGGGATATTATATACATGGTTGTTGTTAACCTCAAGTCGTTTCTTACTGAAATATTGACTGGGAAACGTGCTGTAGTACAATCTCCAGCGCTGCACTGCAGTGACGGTCTATTTTCGGAATGCAAAACATAACGTAATTAAGAATCAAACGGCAGGACACCTGTGAAACACTGTTAGGATACATCAGTATACTGGCACCTTACAAAATTGTGTGATGACAAACAATGACCAATGCTTGCAGCGCAATAAATACTCACAATCTCTGTTGCCTCCCATTGTTTTCTATTGGCACACACAGCTAGAGGTGTGCGCCGTGGGCATTTTTTTTCGGCGGCGGCGTAGAGCACGTTGAAGGCCCGGCGGCAGCGGCGGCATCAGCGACGTCACGCCGATGCTGTCATATCGGCGTACGCCCCGTGTTCTCTTCTCCAACGGGGACGCACGAACAACTCAGAGTGGGGGTATTTTCTCCATCATAGTCAACGCGACGGTGGCAGTATTTACTGTACCTTGCACCAAACAAGTGCGTGAGCACTGGATAGTATTATGAAAGAAAACCGTACACACAAAGGAACATTAGGAGAAGTAAAGCACTTCGCAAGAAGGTCGTCGCCCAAGAACTTCGTCGCGCGCGTTAAGCGCTGGAGAAAACAAGATAGCTAGATAATCAGAACGACCAGCCATCCCTTTAATGGCAACTACACGTAACAGTTATAGCTAGTGCTGATCGAATGTTCACAGGACGGCGACGCGTGAAAGCTCTGTCCACTGATCCAGTGGCTCTTTTTGGGAAACCATATAAATATGCGAACGTTAGCAAACGATATGACATAAGGCGCACCCACCACGTCATTGTTTTTGCAGAGGCTGTAGTTATCATGAATAAATACTGTAAAATCATTTAATTTCGCAGCCCTAAATTTTCGCGAATCGAGTAGGGATATATTCGCAACAACTAAATTTCGCGCACTCCACGAGTTCCTCGAATTTTCTGGATTCGCAAAATTCGCGAAAATTAAGGTCTCGCGAAATTAAAGGGTTTTACAGTATAAACTTGTCCAGAACGAGTGGGCTGAGTCTGCCATGCTTCGCGCGCATTATAAGCTCCGCAATTCCGCGATTGAAAACACCCTCTCTGACTATGTGCTTTTCGCCGGCACAAAGAAATTGCACTATTTGCTACGCACTTTTTGAGCGCAGAAAGAGCGACGGGCAATCCACGTGAGAGGACCAAGTGCTTTGGAGCGATCGAGCTGATTGGTGTAGGCGCTAATCTGTTGGTCAGATAGACCGCTTTCCAACCCAGATAGGGCGAAAGTCGCGCCATTTCTGCGCTCGGAAATGGCGTACTTCTTGTTTCGGCTCATTTGCATAGCGACATTCAGCGTCGGATATTTCAACACACGTGCGCGTTTAAGAGTTTCTTAAACATGGAATGGCTTTCAACGATGAGTATCTTCCGTTCTGCTATCCCGTTTTCACGCGAAATTCCTTAATTAAAGAATTAATGAATTTGAGGTAATTAATGATCTTATAGTTACATACTTTCTTCGAGATAATATTCGCATGACCAACTCAAAAGCGGCATGTATTTCGTCCCGCTATTTTTTAAACAAAAATTCTGTGACGAATAAAAAACAAAACACCCTGTATATGGATAATGACCAGTGCTATGGTGTTGGTGGATGACCGGCAAACAACCTGCAAGAATTGAATGACAAGTTTTCCTGGAGTTGTGTGCCTCCAGGGTCGACAATGAAACGAAACAGCACAAACAGCATATCAGGAGATGAAATTGTCACTGCTAAAAACACCACAAATGAAGCCTGGAACCTAAGATGAAAGAAAAAACAAACAAAATATTAGGTATGGGAGATATTCGTTTATAAAAAGTGGATCAAAATGGGCACATTACACAGCCGCGCCGATTTTTCAACATCGGCGGCGGCGGCGCGCCAACAGTTTTGGTACGGCGGCGACGGCGAGGTCCCGACCTCCGGCGGCGGCGCTCCGGCGCGGCGGCGCACACCTCTACGACACAGCACTTTAGGGCCCACCAACATGGCGGCCCGAAGACACGCCTCTCCCCCACGAGCCCCTCTCCCATGCGCGATCCAGCCTTTATACATAGAGATCAGTGGTCCTGACCGGCGATGATGGAATCGATGGAATGTCCCAGCGGGCACATGGTCATGGCCTCACGCTAGGACGGTGGTAGAACTGGCTGCCAGGCGCAGTAGCGCGCGGCAGTGATTTCCCCAGAAATTCTGAAAAAATCGCACGACCGACAAAGAAAAAAGACTAGCATCTTTGCAACCAACGGTGAATGCCTTAGACGAAAAAAGCAGAATACCTTGCTTGCTTGAGTTGGGCGCAAATGGTTCTTGATGATTCCCATTGAGTTTGCGTACCCGCACGCATTTTTGCTCGTATATGCGTGTAATATATGCATTGCACAGTCACTTTCAAATGATTTTGGACGAATGCGTGGTACGATCATCTGCATGAGTGTGGTCCTACAGCCCAAATTTGAGAGTACAGGATGTAATTCGCTGCGCCAGATCACTACCAGAACGTGTTTTGGGCCGAGCTGGGTGGGATTACCTGAGAAATTTCGGGGGGGGGGGGGGGGGGTGCAAAAAATGCAGGGAAGGTATACGCCCCCCCCTGGGGGCAGTGTAGGGAAATCCCTGGTACAGAGCCTAAAAAGTGTGTGAAACTAGACACAGCATCAACGTTTCTAGTCCACGGTAGATGGTGCTTGGTACTGGTCTGGTAGGTACTCTGCGGGAACCTGGCTTAGCAAACTCTCGCAAAATGTCCGATACGGCCACAGTTGAAACAGCCTCTGTCCATGAGTACTTCCACGAAAAGAACAGGCTTCCGAACCCTTGTCGCTCCACGAATAGCTCACTGAATCGGTATTGAACTTGTCAGAGGGGAAAGCCTTAGCGCGTGAGTCGTGTCAAAGAGAATCAAGATTGTGAGCATGGATCACAGGGACTTCCCTCAACAAGTTCTTTTGTTGATGCTGCACAGTCTCTTTTAGCCTTGCCTTGACTAAGGCTGTGTCATGAGTTGACGAAGGATCAATCTGCAAAGTGTGAGAAACTTCTTATCACCTAGGCCTACGACAAACTTGCCTCTTACCTTTTGCGTCTCAAAGTCACCTATTATGTAGCTAGCTCATGCAAAGCAACCATGCTGTCTCATACACAAGGTTGCGAGAGTGCATGAAGTAAGTTTCAAACTTGTTACGATCAACCTATTAATTTTTCCATCTGACGTGATGTAAGGTTGAACGTCCTCCAACCCATGGAGTATAAGGGGATTCTGACTAACTTGTCCAGGCTTGTCGTGATTCCCAGACACAAAGAGAAAACCCTCGAATTCTTCTTTCCAGGTAGGCGATTCTGTGTCGTCCACAAAGTTGAAGTTGTTTGGCTGTCGGAGTGTGTTCATTTCGATGCGCAATATGCAAATGGAACGTAGTATTGCTGCCACCATGCCGTGAAGCTCAAAACGACTCTCTAGCTTGGTAGCTGGCAAACAAAAAATAATCTTTATTCCTTGTGCTACGCGCCCCTGCGCTCGTGCCAAAGACTTAGCATGCTGATGGGCCTGGGCACAGTAACACCACATGCCTGAACGCATACGCGCAAATTCTGGTCTATAAATCTAACGGAACCCATGTGACTGATGTGCAAGCAAGAAATTAATGCAAGAAGAGCATCTTTATTTATTGCAGGTCAATGGACCAATGTAACAAATATAAACACTTTGCAATCTTCGTTCCAGTGTCCTGCTACATAAAGTCGTCATACTCATTGCTGTAGTCATCTAGAACACCCAAGCTGTCGTCCTTCCCAACATTGAGACTTGCACCACCTTTCTTGCCCTTCTTCTTGTGTTTTGACATCTAAAAAGGAGCACAAGAGATAGGTTCAATTGTAAATGTAAAAGCTGTGTGCAAGTCGAATAGAAACAATAGCAATGTGTAGAACATGACTCTTAGGCTGTTCACTGAACGATAACAATGCAAGTGTTTTTTTTTTAACATTTCCTTTTGTTATCCTTCAGTTGTTCCCTTCCTTGCTTTGTTGCATCAATGCACTTGTGAATGCTGTGGAAGCTCCTGGAGCAGAAGGAGGGCACATTTTCTTTTTGCAGACTTTTGTGACATCTTCCTGTTTCAAGGGAAATTCCTCGGTAACAGAATGAAGCAGACCTATCCGCTTCATTGTCCACTTTATTGTGTTACTCATCCTCTCCCTCAGACCCAAGGAAATAATGCATTTCGCATATACACCGGCTACCTTGCCTCATTCTCCTTTGTTCATTAAAGAACTTGACATACTTCTAGGTTGTGGTATTACTGTATTCAGAATTCCTGAACCCTTTCACTACACGAAATATGAGATTAATCAAGATCTCACCTTTTGCTGCTTCACTTTCTCATTGGCCACAGCATTTAGTGTGCTGGCCCACCTCTTCAGGTCCTCAGGTTCAACTACAAAGGATAACAATACATACTTAAAATACTACTAAGCATACATACTATGCGTAACACTACTACCAGAAAACACAAATGCAACTGGCAAATAACTGCATGGCATGCTTCCCCCTTCTCCTGCAGAGGTCATCAGTCAAACTCACAAATGGGAATTTGTCCACTGTACCATTACAGTCGCCATCTTGGATGACACCATAGGAAACATTCAAGGCATCATGGAACCAATGTACTTTGTCATATGCATCTTGTCTAAAAACTTGCTGGATGTTGGAGAGCACCTTTCTCGATGACCACACTACTTCGGTGTAGGCTTTGCCAACACAGTGCATGTGCAGTCGCTTGCACATAGCAAGATGAGCAACATGTAATGTAATGCAGTGCATTTTGGAATACGGACAATGTAAGTTGACATATCTTCCATGCTGTGGCCATGTGGATGTGGGCAAGGATGTAACACAGTTGAGACTTATCCCTATGTTGATATTTACCACTTAACATGTTAACAATATCTGCGGAGGCATTGACAGATGTCTAAACAGTCCAAACAAAATGGCGAACTGGCATGCACTGAACCCATGGTAAAACATGGGTTGGTAAAACACGGGCAGAAGCATTTTGTGAGGGAGCTCTGCCTACAACCACAGCTACTGTTGCTGTCACGACTATGCCTAAAACATAGAGGAAGATATTCGAGGCGTCTCAACTGAGGTGTCTTCTTGCATGTCTCTTCATGCAAAATGTTCCACTAATGAAACACAGATGGCACAACTTCATGCCGGTGTGTCAAGAAACACAACGAGCTGCACACTTTAGATCCCAATACGTTGGGCAGCTTCAGCAGTGGTCAAGCTGACACCCAAGCCCTCGACCATACACCACATCGGGTACCAAAGGATCTCGCTGTAGCTGAGCAGTGAGGATGTACTGCGCAAACAGTGGAGCTGGGATGGTGCAACATATTTGCTAAGGTATTGACACATGAACAATCCTTCCTGCTACCTTTAAGCACAACATGTCAATCACTCCATTTGGCTGTTCCCCTGGAGACATCCCATCACTACGGCTGTTTTTCGTCACTGGCTCACTAGACAAAATTTCCACTGTTTCAGCCAGTGTCTGCTTTATGATGGTGAGAAGTAGTGATTCCCACACTGCAGTGGTTTAGAGAAGACACTTCTTGAAAATGCATTTTAGTGTTACCTCATTGCAAGCTGCTGATCTTATGGATTGGGATGTGAAGGCAATTCAGAGTATCTCAGTGTCGATATTTGTCACTTTTGTAACATCAGCCATGCATCAACAACGTTCTGAAAATGACAATAAATAACACAGCAACCTAGCACTTAATGAGTCGTTACAGAGCAGTAAGTTGAGTCATGTGAATGATAAAATGAAGACAAAAGTACAGCCGAGCCTGTTTACAATAATATTGATAGGAACGCAAATTTCGATCGTGATATCAGGGCAGTTTCATTTTAAATCAAAAAAGGTGCGGAAGTCAGGTTTTCGAACTCAAACGAAAAAAATATAAGTTGGAGGGGACTTCGCATAATGTATGAGGTGCCCGTACCAGGCCCGTGCAGGCGATATTTTTTAGGAGGAGGGGGGGAATTCCTAAGCCTCTTGCGAGCGCTTTCTTCTGTGCCGACATTGAGCGCTTCCTGAGTCGTAGGTATTTGAGATACAAGGGAACTCCTTATTTATGTGAGAGGCAAGGCTACAGTCTCTGTGTTACTGGTCTGACACTTTGCTCTTACACAGTTAATTTTATAAAAAAATATATAGTCTCCATGAGCATCAGAAAAATGTAAACTTCCCCACTACCCCTGCCAGGGTTTGACCCATGAAACTGAGATTCGTTAGTCGATAGCTCGTAAAAGGCCCTTTTCTATGATATCAGGTTTACTTATAGTATCCCAAATATGTGTTTTTCTTCAAGTGCGTATGTCCCCATACGCAGAGTAGCATGGGACCACCACTCTGGAAACAGTGTCTTGGGAAAAAGATACATGTTTCAGGCGCATAAAATGAGAAAAAAGAAGCCCTTTGGCAATGTGAAGCAGAGGTATGAAGTTACTCATGTGCCGTAAATGATTAAAAATGTGGCATTTTTCAGGAAACTGAGGTCAAATATGGCACATGTGAGCATACCCTGCATACTTAACGCTTTTCAAGAAATATGAATATTTGCAATATGAATAGACCTGATATCCAGTGTTGTACCCATTACCAAAAAGGTAACATGATACTGATACAGTACTCTGTACCTAGGAAATCAGTAACGAGGTTCCAATATCGATACACATTCGTAAAAGTAACGGAACACCACTACCGTTACCAATAAAAAGTAATGCGATACCTGATCCACTACTTTTGCTGAAAGCAGGAACAAGTGGTCTGAAAGCCCATATACATGTACTAGTAATGTCACCAGAGAACCCAGCCTCATTGTGAGGAGGGCACTTTGCTTCGTAATCCAGCAATCCAGAGTATCCTGCCGGCCATGACCTCAGTTTGTGGTCAACGTCACACTGACAGAATTCTCGAAAAGGATTCATTCTCTTCAGACAAAGTTTAGGGGTCACCCCCTTCAGTTTGCAAGAGCCATTGGAGTATTTCCTGAGGTATAATCCCTGATACGGAACACGTGGAAGCAGGTATAGCCTCCATATAGAATGACGGTCGGAATGTGTTCTGTGCCTCCATTCTAGTTCGGTTGTGGTAGAATAGGACATGGTACAGGGCGAATTGTTTAAATGCAGGGAAGAAGAAATATGGTTTACGAGTTACGGTTTAAAAAAAAATTTAGTTGTCACCGAGATGAGCTCCGAAAGTATCAGTATCGGGATAGTGATGCTGAAAATTTGTAACAAAAATACAGTAAACCCTCGTTAACTCGATTTTTTTTCTTCCAGATCCTCGTTCAATGCTTCCTATGTATTTGGGCCCTTTTAAGTCGAAGCTTTTTTGCCCGAGTACGGATATCTCGAAATTCCATCACCGGTAGGTCCACGTACCTACGGCTGATAACGTGCATTCTTCGGCCCCCCAGGCTAGGTCAAGGTCAAAGCCTTTCAGTCCTTGCACGGTCCGTGGCTCTAGTTACTCACGCGCCGCTAGCTGTGGCATGCAGATCGCACTCCCCTTTCCACCCAACTTCACTCCTCCTCCTCCTCCTCTGCATTCATCCGAGCGTCTCAGTTTTGTAGTTTCGTTTCGTTCTTCGCGGCGTGATGGCTGAACAACGCACATGCAAGTCCCTGACTTTGGAGTGGAAGGTGGCACTTATCAATTATTATCGTGAACTGTTTCGTTCATGCGGGTTTCTGGTCTTCCACCGCTGTACCGGAGCCAGCAGACGAGTTCAGTGGCTGTGATGAATTGTGCAACGATGTGCACCTCGCACGTTGTGGGGAGAGTGACTTAGAGGACTTGAACACCGAGGACTATGCACTTTACGAGGGCAATGTTCCAGTAAGTGGTGAACTGAGTGACACTGAAACCGTCGAGAGTGCCCATGGTAGTGACATGCCGGGAAGAGCGTCTCATGCATTCCATTGAAGTGCTTGAAGATGCTTTCTTGTTCCCACACGCGAATGCCAAGCAGATTGCTATTACAAAGTTATTCCCTCTCAGATGATGTTAAAAAATAAATGGTTTCGGAATTGTTTACGAGCCCTATTACTGTAGGAACGCTTTTTTTTTTACGTTTCATAACATAGTGCATTGGGGTAACATCGTGGCAACTAATTTTCGCTGTTCGCTTAACTCGAAACCCCGCTTATCTTGGAATTTTTTCCCGTTTTTACAACTTCGAGTTATCGGGGGTTTACTGTACTTGTTTCGTCAGCATCTTTAAAAAGTAGCACGACTGCTACTCGGCTACCGAAACAAGTAACAGCCTGATATCATATGAAAGGGCCTTCCACGACTTATCCAATGACACCAGTTCCCCAATCGGGTCCAGGAAAAAATGTCCCCTGAAGTAATGCCCCCGAAAAAAATGTTAATAGACAAAACACCCGCAGCACGAAACTACCCACAGTAGCAAGCACCAGTGCGCGACCAGAGAACGTCACGTTGGGGGTGAGGAAAAAGACAGCGTTGGCTTTGCGATTGTGTTTGGCACGTTTTTTAGATGGCGAGGCTAGCACTGTCTTCTGTTTTGTGCATTTGCATGGAAAGCTATGGGAAAAGCAGTGTTTTTAGCAAGTCATACGGCAGCCTGTACGAATGAAGACAAACTGATGAACGTGAATGACGTTTGTCTTGACAGTAAACATTACGCGTGTTAACTACATAGCGCTTCTCGTTCTGCGAAATCAACGGGAAACAATTCCATTCTGTCGTCACTCGGTTCTGTTGAGCAGGTGACAGAGAAGCTTTTTGAAGGACAACGTAACTGCCAACGTGAGGCTCTACACCTGTTAAGATCGACGACTTAGTACATTGTTTGTCACCCAGTGTTGTCGTAACTGTTCTCGCTATTAGAATTGCATTGTCCTCTATTTCTAATGAGCACCTTCGAAGTCGCATAATACACACATCCAATCCCTCTCAGTTAAGCACACTGCACTTTCACTTAAGTGTTCATGCAGGCTACGGCAAACAATGGAATCTTGCACTACTGGCTGCCACAGAATTGATTGCTACTGTTATGAAAATAGTAAAACGTGCTCGCGACTAGTACCCATCACATTAGCCTTCACATGTGCGTAGCTTTGTTATTCATTTTTCCATGTCATAGAATAAACAACTGTTTCCCGGTCTGCCCAACTGCATTTTCTACAGCTACATATACGCGAGAAAATGCTTTCACAACTATCATTATATCGAGGTCTTGTTTGCATGTACTTGAGTGGGTGAGTTGACAGGAAACAGCAATTTGATCATAATATCAGAGCTATCGCTAAATCTAAGATTAAATAAATGGGCTCAACTGAATCAATGCCATAAGTATCTCCTCACTGCTATGGTGATTGTACTTATTGACTGATTTTTCTTATTTTACTTAAGTAACACTGGGTATGGATGATGAAGAATTGTCACACATGGCTACCCCTGGATGATTCCCTGTCAAATCATGCAAGCTGGTCCGGTTAATCACTCCGATTATGTTTTTTCCAATGCATGTGGAAGCTTCGTGTGTTCACATTCTAGGTTTTGTAAATGTATAGTTAAAAATTGCAATCACTTCATTTGTATATGTTCTTAATGTAATTGGTTGCTCTTTGTTTGCCGTGATATGCCTTTTCTGCTCACACCAGCACATAACACAGCACAAAAATTCCACTTCAGAAAGGGATGAAGTTGAACAGCGGACATTAGAAGCACTTTTTCTGTGGGGGGCACCGCCAAAGCAGACAGGCGCTATTCATCTCCTACCGTGACATGCTGAAAGACCAAAACAAGCAACAGACTCCATAGATATGCATTCTTTGCAATGAGTCCTCGAAGGACAATCACATCCGTCGCGGTCGGTTCTGAAACTACAATGCCATTTTACTCCTCGTTCACCAATGATAATGAGGCTGAAAATCCAACGTGAATTAGTGGAGTTGTCTCTGTGCAATTTGATGCAATGCATGGCAAACGCAGACGGATGTTGAGAACATGAAAACGTCACTTGGACAAGGCCAATCGGTGAACGCCCTTTGGCGCAGACAAGGTCAATCAGGGAGCAGCAGAGAGACCTTGGCGTCCGACCGACCGACCGCCAGGCAGGAATGATGGCGTATGCAGGCCATGAAGATGTCTGAGATTGGCTAACGAAAGTCAGCGTTTTTACTGAGGTCTTTTCACTTAGTATATTGCGGTGCAAACACGAAGCACCTGAGGCTCGGAGATAATCACCTGTGCTGCGCTCCCATTCGTGTTGCCCGGCTTACGTCATTCTGGCTTTGCTGCAGAGGGAGCAGGAATCTTAAAAACTTGTTTATTTAATAAGTATGCTATTATCAGAAGAGCAACATGGCCAAGGATACTGTGAAACCATCACCATCTCATGCACACCTTTCCGGATGTGATAGTCCCTTTAAATCACTCAGCAAAACTCTCAACGTTAGCATACCTGCCAACTTGGGAACATCCAAATTGGGGGGAGAGGAGAAAGCCGATGTTGGGTGGCTTTTATTTGCATATGTAACAGGAGCACACTTCACCCCAGCAGGCTCGTCGGGCACAAGTTTTGCAGCAACAGACTTTGCTCTCTCCAAGAAACTATCTGGGTGTCAAGCTATGACAAGGCTATGACACTTTCTCAAAAGAACGTGAGGACACAAAACAATGTCTCTGTTCTCTTTTCGAGGTCGAGGTTCTCTTTGCGAGGTACGCAAGGTCGAAACAGCTAGTGCAAAGGCACCTCTGTCGCCCGAAACATGGAGGAAATGCCCAGGAAGTAGAACCATGACCAGAACCCCTGAACTCCGTAACACAGAGGCTCAGGGAAGCTGCAGCGATGCCGATGGCAATTGGGCTGGTATTGGTATTGGTTTAAGGGAAACTGCATTTTCCGGGAGATTGGCTTCTCGGCCGTACAATCGCACAAACCGGTCCGAATCCGGGAGTCTCCCGGATGAATCAGGAGAGTTGACAGGTATGCGTTACTATATATATATATATATATAGATACTCATTGAACGATGCGACAGCACCAGAGGACACGTGTTTCGCCGTGTTTGCGGCTCATCGGCCCTGGGTAGCTGCGCATCGTTCGGGATTGGCAAACCAGGGGTCACTCAGCGAGCGATATACACCTGGGAGGGTGACAGAGCACTCCTCAATGCCACAGTGCAAGCCAGTGAATTATAAAGAGGGGGGAAAAGCCATTAAAAAAATAGGTAAATGATGCTAGACGTGTTTGAAATTCAAACTTACAGTTAAGATGGCTTCTATGGCTGCACGTAGAGGAACAGATACTCATTGAACGATGCGACAGCACCAGAGGACACGTGTTTCGCCGTGTTTGCGGCTCATCGGCCCTGGGTAGAGTGACCCCTGAGCTGAGTGACCCCTGGTTTGCCAATCCCGAACGATGCGCAGCTACCCAGGGCCGATGAGCCGCAAACACGGCGAAACACGTGTCCTCTGGTGCTGTCGCATCGTTCAATGAGTATCTGTTCCTCTACGTGCAGCCATAGAAGCCATCTTAACTGTAAGTTTGAATTTCAAACACGTCTAGCATCATTTACCTATTTTTTTAATGGCTTTTCCCCCCTCTTTATAATTCACTGGCTTGCACTGTGGCATTGAGGAGTGCTCTGTCACCCTCCCAGGTGTATATCGCTCGCTGAGTGACCCCTGGTTTGCCAATCCCGAACGATGCGCAGCTACCCAGGGCCGATGAGCCGCAAACACGGCGAAACACGTGTCCTCTGGTGCTGTCGCATCGTTCAATGAGTATCTGTTCCTCTACGTGCAGCCATAGAAGCCATCTTAACTGTAAGTTTGAATTTCAAACACGTCTAGCATCATTTACCTATTTTTTTAATGGCTTTTCCCCCCTCTTTATAATTCACTGGCTTGCACTGTGGCATTGAGGAGTGCTCTGTCACCCTCCCAGGTGTATATCGCTCGCTGAGTGACCCCTGGTTTGCCAATCCCGAACGATGCGCAGCTACCCAGGGCCGATGAGCCGCAAACACGGCGAAACACGTGTCCTCTGGTGCTGTCGCATCGTTCAATGAGTATCTGTTCCTCTACGTGCAGCCGTAGAAGCCATCTTAACTGTAAGTTTGAATTTCAAACACGTCTAGCATCATTTACCTATTTTTTTAATGGCTTTTCCCCCCTCTTTATATATATATATATATATATAATTGGGGGTTTACGTCGCGAGACAACTGAGATCATAAGCGATCTCAACGTTAGTATTAGCAACATCCAAATTGTGCATTCTCCTACCATTACTTTATTGCACAGCAACGTTCTGGCATAGCCTCCACAGAACAGACACTGTGAGCTGTCTTCATGACATGTGCATATTGTGGATGTACATGTACACTGTCATGAATGGGAGCCCAGTCAAAAATCACAAGCTGGAACCAGTTAGGGATCATGCTGGCTCTGAATGGTTTTTGTGGGTTTGAACTGGTTCCAGCTTACCACGAGAGACCAGATGAGGTGGTCTAAGCAGGAAATGTGACCAGCTGAGATGGTTCCAGCAGAGCTCAAGTTCATATGCAATTGGTTTAAGCTGGGTATATCCAGTTGAAAATGTTCCAGGAGAACTAGAGCCCATGTACAATTGGTTTAAGCTGGACAATACCAATTTGAAAAGGTTCCAGCTGGATCCATTAAGACTGGTTAAAGTTGGATCCATCAAAGCTGGTTTCAAGTAGATCCATCTGAGCTGGTCTATGCTGGGATTTGTTCCATAAGCCAGCTTAGATGGAACAACTGGAGTTTCCAAATGGTTCCAGCTTGTGATTTTCGACTGGGAGAATATACAAAATGGATGCTTATGCTAGAAAACGCTTAGAAATGCATGTACTTATGAAAGGAAAAAAAAAGCTGGCTAGAAATAGTGAACCTGCATGGCTATGCCAATGTAGTACAGCGCTATTCCCAAAGAGTTCCCAAAGTAATTTATGCATGTTTTCAAAAATATCTTAAATGAAAGCATTTTCACGATGAATTTGCAGGGCACATTTGAGTGGCACTAGTGTAGATCAGACACTGCGCTACAGCAAAGTTTCAATACTCCGTTAGAGACAGTTTGCAAGTCTTCTGACACAAGTGCCAAGTATTGGCACATGACTCCTATGACTTGAGTATGTGTGATGTCATGAGCCTAATCATCACTACTATGGAGCACAATCACTGAGAATGACCACATATGGGTTACTCTAGCTATGTTTTGCAAGTTCACCTAATTTCAGCTACTCAGAAACTTTCATCTGCCTAGAGTGAATTGAGAGTGACTCGTATATGCTCAGGTTGAACATGAAAACACAGTCACTGCGAAACTCAGAGGCTACTCTCAGAAATTTGCTGTGAACATTTTCTCATGTTTGTTTATGGCAGAGCACGCATACATGGACAACTTTTAAAACCACTTTAGCAGCTTCGAATAAGGGCTTTTGGAAGCAATGGAGAGAGCCCTAAAGAGACTAAAAATTTGGTGTGCTAGAAAATTCAGAGCAACTTTACGGCTCCCTGAAGTAAAGTAAATCAGTTGGCAACTGTATGTAGTAACACCTTGCTGTTGCACGTCGAGCGACCTCATGATATCATGAACTAAAGTAATGTTGTAATGCAGAAAGCTGTTGTACAAGTCTCTTACATCATAGATAGTGTTTGGGGTTTTCAAATTATTCCAAGAACATACACCAGTAAAATTTAAGGCATTCCAGGGGAATTAAAAGGGTTCCAGTAACTGAGAGCCCAGCAAGAAAAGCCATGCACTGATGACTGGTTGACAAGGTTAGTTTCCATTTGTGTCAAGTGCCGTGGGTTACTAGCACCCACAACAAGGAAGGGTAGCTCTTTGGACCCAAATGCATTATGCAACATCCTTCGCTTAGCAATGTGCTAAGCATCAGTGTAATACAGGTGAACTGCTTCCTTGCCTAGAGGCACCACTGAATAGGTACCCTATTCAGTGACTCTACCGTACAAGGAGGTAATATGTATGCCTTATTTATAAGTGCTGCCATCTTTGAGTATTTCAGCGGTTGTGCTATGTGACAAAAACACCGGAAAACACCTTCAGAATATCCCAAAAAATAAACTTGGAAATCGTGGAACCTAACGTGGAACCAAATGCACATGAGGCTAGGGAAAAAGCTTGCACTATACTTACTGTTTATGCTGATGTCTCTCAGCAGCTCATCTATGAACCCAATGTACAGGGCCGATTTCTGGAATAACAATAAACAGCACTGTTCTGTTATATGGTCATGGTATTGGGAGTGTAGGTGTTTATGTCATTCAATGGGTTGCTGAGTTAGAGAATGTGTCGTGTTGTTATTTTGTGTTCCTTGTCTAAGGTTTAATCGTCATTTTACAATGTACCAGCTCGCCTGCACCATTGCACGTCTAACACTGATGCGAAGTTTGGTATTGTCAAAGTATAGTGATATACTCATAGTGTCAAAAATATTGCCACAGTCAACGTTGCATCAAGGTGAGGAAACTTCCCACACACTAAATAAGGATGTGAACGGTGCCATACGATATGATGACACAAGCAATCTCCTAGACCTGCCTGCTGGAACAAGATGTGGTGTTTGCCAGGCATACAGAAATACAGTATAATCCTCATTGTAGACAAGTGAGGGGTGCATGAAATTTCTTCCAAGCCTACGACATGCATGCATATTTTGTAAAAAAAAAGCGTTCATAAAATGCGAAAAAAATAGCCATTAACTCTTTTTCCTAGCCACACACAGCAGTGGCCATGGATTATTTTAAAATAAAGTTACGTTTCATGCAATCTAAAATGACATAGTTTTGGTTCCGTATTTACCAGAGAATAACGAGTAACAAGGTTGCAAAAAATACGGGCAATTGCCCAAACCATATTCGCTAGTTTCTAAAGCCACACATTTGTGTGGGCAGGACCTGAAAGGGATATGGATTTCTCATGTAAAATTTCAGTCATCTATTGCTTATGTTTCGCTAGCGGAGGCTCGTTACCAAGAGTGGATCCGGCGCATCCTGCCATATTGGCGAGAAGCCGTCGAGAAATCACATGTTCTTGATTTTGCGAAGTGATGATTTGTGCACACCGTAATGGTATGTACAAATGCGAAAGGGATAGAACGATGCTGCTTTCTTGTAGCCAGCAAAGCAAGCAAGTCTCAATAGTCTGAGGGGTGAGGAGGTCAAGACCCTTCCTGTTGACAACACAGTCAAAAAGAAGGCAGCAATTCAATATTTTCTCGAATTGAGTTTGCAATATTAATGTTTGTGGGGTTCGCAATTGGGTTGGGCTTAACACAGCAAACCACATTTACAGGGTCATGGCTGAAGAAACGAACACAAGCGCGCATAAGATTATTTTTTGCCCTCAGCTATTTTGATGCTTGCCTGTAATAAATATTCTGGAAAGAATGATCCTCTTATATTTCCGCCATCCGCGAATGTACGGCAAGGCCTAGCGAGTCGTATGACGCAATCTATGAAACAATATCTCTGATGCAGACAGTATGCTATGCAAACGCATCAAGCCCTTATTCAGAGCGGCTCCCTTTTGATCTAACTCTGCTTTATTCCAACAAATTTTTGGTTCTGTTCGAGTTCAAATTAACAGGAAGTATCATCGTATTTGCTAAAGGCACAAACAAATGTGAAATACTTACTTCCAATGTTGTTAGCTTAGCACACAGTGCTTTGCGGAACTGGTCAAAGTCTTCCTTAGTGATTGGGTTGAAGCTGTCTACGCCTTCCACATTTGTATCCAGACCTGGTTATATTCAGTCCAAGCAATTCATGAGTACAAAGAAATTGAAACATGAAGCACAATGGCATCCTTATCACATACTTTCCACTTGAACACAAAACTGCACAGGAAGGAGACTATTCCATGAATTCAGCTGTTATTGGCTTACATAAAAGGCACACCAGGCTGCTAGACTTGCTTTGCTATTATCTGGTGTATCTGATACAATGCCACCATTGATTGGATTAACAGACTTGCATCCACGTACCACCTTGCAGTGTCGTATTGAACAAGGAATGCGTTGCATAGGGTCTTCATTCTATATAATCAGGGGCCTATTCCGATCTGGGTCTGTAGCGTGTGTCATCGGGGAGCTAGCGCATGTTGTACGTGACAACATAACGCTAGCAATGAGGATTTGGTGCTCCAAATGTGTCGCTCGTGGGAACTACATCCCCGGCTCTGTCATTAAGCTGTCAAGATGGCTGCAAGTCAATTCGCGTGTATCAACACCGCCATGGTCAGCGCCGGTGTTTAGTTCGCGCCAAAGTTTTTCGGCTCATTCAGGCAACAGCATGGGATTTATGTGAGGAGCTCACCCTGGCCTTGATGCAAATGTTGCTGAGATAACAGATACAGCCAGGGATGTGCTTTCCATGTGTTATACAATACCACATATGAGAGGTTTAAGCTACTTTATACTGAGATCTTACATAATAGTCTCTGCTCATCATGTGTTAATGGCAGCCTCAGAGCCACATCAGATGCAGGGCAGCGACTGTGAATAAACTGCGGTGCTCAGTCATGAATTCCAACATTTTTTTATATATTGGTCCACGATTCTCCTCTTGCTGCGCAACTGGTTAACAGAGCAGCGTCTCGTTCCCAGACATCTAAACCCTGCAGCTAAGTCAAGCAACAGTCAACACGCCAAGCATGCTATCGTTGAAGGCAACATGGGAATATCAAAACTGGCAGGCATCGCTCCTTACCGATACTCCTCTATCAACACTGTTGGTGGCGCACGACAGCAGCTCAGAATAGGGCCCCACGTGTATAAAACTTCATAAACAAAATAACTTTACTTTTTAATAATTTTAATAAATTTAGTAGCACGGTTGGCTCGTACACACATTCCATATTCGCCATTCCGGGCCAGAGGTATGGGGTACTGCAAAGTAATACATTACCAGTGATGCATTACATCTTGGTAATAAGTAATGCTAATGCATCATGTGGTCGTGGAGGAGTAATGAGTAAGCCACAAATTATTATTATTGTCGATGAAATCGTGCAGAAACTAATTACTATGACTGGTAACATTTAACTAAATAAAAGGCAAATGACATTTCTTTACAGAATGTGTTATACCTTTGTCACACGAAATTGAATGGCATTGCCACATTCGCACATTCGTTTGTATTGCATCGAACTCCATGAAGAAAAAGAATGTCATTCGCAAATGATGTCACTGTCAATGATTAAGACACCATGGCTGAACATAAATATACATATATACTTGTATATTTGTTATATTTTATTTCTTTTTCTCAAAAGTAGCGAAACATTAGAGAATTTTAGAAACTCGTTGAATTTTGAACAACGCGCAGTTGGCTAAGTATCAGATGCCAAGAGAAACCAAGATCGCTGCTCATGGCAGACCATAAGTCGATCGCACAGGTGTGGGAGTAGACTGGGAACGAGGGTAGTTCTCGGAAAAACAGTGTTAAAGGGGGCTCTAAATGAGTTGATGTTTGTGGTTCTCATAGGCTACTGGAAGCAGGTATGTTCTGTACTCAATGCTCATTATTTCGAATACACTCGCAATGCAACTCAGGAAGAATAACAAGTACACCACTATTTCGCGATTCACGCTGCTTGTGTGTAATGAGGAGTTTCACGTCTTAATGACGAAATGCCCCATCTGCTAATGAAGATAACGTACAGATATTTTTTTTCAAGATGTGTTTCACTAGGAACCGTATTGTCGGGAATAGCACTGCAGAACATACAACAAGAGATGGACTTAACTGCGCTGTTATAACTGCCTCAGCACTGCTCTAGCTTCTGTTGTGCACGCATCTGCAATCTAATGATCCATACTGCTCCCCTGGCAGTTGGTAGGGCTGCTCGCAGTGACTACGTAGCCTCTGTTCCGTAAAGTTTTGTTTATCAAGCACTCATTTGATCATGTTGAGTGTGCACAATTCTGTTCCTGTTGCCTTGTATGGCAGTATTAGCGAAAGCTTCCACTACTACAGAATATGCATATGATATACGTCCTGGAGAGGTGTACCCCTACACATCACACCCAAGTCGCCCTCGTAACGCGTTGATTGGACAAAGAAATATGGGAAGGGGCAGTTCCTCCAATATACTTCCTTTGACAAGTGGATGCGCTGGGGCTGACGTACCCTTGACATTTTGCGCCGATTCAGACGAAGGAAAGAGGAACCTTCAAACTGGCACCTTTATTCACGTTTTATATACTAATGGTGCATCTCATTCCTTTTGCATTATTGCATGATGACGGAATCTTTCATATCGCCAAGAAAAATTTTTGCACTTTAGTGACCCTTTAAGTCTTCCTTCCTTCACATGAAAAGTTATTAAATTTGTGATGAAATATCTGAGTACAACTTATCGTTCTTGTTTAATTTCTCCTAATGATTTATTGTTGTTCTTTGCTACTTCTCTACTTACGAGGGTACGCAGTCGGCACGAGAGGGAAAAGCGAATGTTATACTAAAGTAAATGCGTAAAGTGCAATCCCATTCATTCCAACTAAAGGGAGCCTCTCCGAATGAGGGCTTGATGCATTGGCAGCACATGCTAGCTATGTCAGAGACACGTCATGGCTTGCTGGCAAATGTCGCTACGTCATGGCTTTGCTGCACGTTCGCACTCACGCGACACCGGAAATATAAGAGGCTGTTTTTTTCCAGAAGATTTATTTACAGACAAGCATCAAAACAGGTCAGGATTCAAAATAATCTTATACGCGCTTACATTCGTTTGTTCAGCCGCAACCCTATAAACGTTGAGAGAAACTCATGTTCTGAGGCAGGAACAACATAGAAAGGACAAACACATACAAAGCGTTCAAAAATTGCGAAATTTGTGAAACTTTCGTTTTCGAGTGTCCCTATTGAAGGAGGTACGGCTCAGTGAAAAACTGAACTTTTTTTTGTGTACACCTGGAACACCATACAGCATGATACCGCGTTTATTTTACCGGTGAATTCTAAAATTATGGTGGTAAAAAATTACAGTGAAAATCGCGTCCTATTAGAGGGCGAGCGGGAAACCTACTTCGCATGAGGTGCACAGGGTAGAGTGTTGCATCTTCCAGTCACATAAAAATCACATTTTTAAAGTTATAGAATTAAGCATGAACTAATGACTCATGAGAACGTGAGGTGCACTCTTCTCACTCAGCGCAACCTTTCGAGCAGTTTCAAATATTGAAGAAAACATTTTTAACAGAGACCTTCCAAACTACTTTTCCTCAAAGTTCTCTACCTGCACAACTTAAAAAAAAAAAAAAAAAGATATATATATGTATATATCGGTGACGGTCGAGCAGCATGTGTGGATCATTTGGTGTGGAATTACACAGCTGTCATGTAGGAAGGTCACTGAGCAAGCTACACTATGTGTGCAGAGGCCTGAAAGGCAACACATCAGCTCCGGCACTCTTAAGATGAGTGCCATGCTTTTTGTAAACAACTGTTTAGGTTGAACTGGTGTTTGCAGGTTTGAATTGCCATGGATGTTTCAGCACACTCCTCATTATGTAGGAGACAGTATAGCTTGGAAGCTCTTTACTTTTAAAATTTCTGATACATATCAAGACTAATAGACCAGTTTCTTGAAAAATTCACACACGAATTCACCAGAATTGGGCGCTGCTGTTTCTTACCAAATTTTTACCCCCCAAACTTTGCAAAAAATATTTCCAGAAAACCTCTTATCTAATCATGCTCAACCATGAAGAAGCGGTGTGCCAACTTTCAGCATGAGGATTTTGACAGATTTTGACACCAATGGTGTCAACACCAAAAGTTGTTGACTGTGTCCATGACCTCATTTTGGCGTCCCACTTGTTGGTGGTAGCCAAGGTCTGAAGACTGGGAGGTGGTGGGTTCGAATCCTACCACCAGCTGTGCAGTCTGAGGTTTTCCCTGGGTTTTCCAAAGACTTTCCAGATGAATGTTGGCACAGTTCCCCTTGAAGTCGGCCCAGAACGCACACTAACCCCCTTGTCCCCCACTCCTCTCCACATCAATCCACATCTGTATGCCACTCATAGCCACAATTGCTTCACGGCGCTAACACACAAAAAGAAAAGAAAAGAACTCATTTTGGCAGATCAGAGAATCTCGGCTAAAACAATTGTGGAGACCTTAAGCATATCCAGGGTACGCATTGGGTGCGTTAAGTCCATGCACCAGCACATTTGCACGAGCACACAGCGTACTTCAATCTGGAGCAGCAAGTTAACCATGAAACAAATGTGCGTGGGACTCTATGCTCCACTCCGCATCATGTGGTGGTTTACTTCTGCTAGCGGTGAAAGTTGAAACCAAAGGCAGAAGTCCCAGCGAAGGAAGTTGGTCACTTTCTTGCCCTAAAAAAGGTTCCGAGTGATAGACTTTTGCTCGAGTACGCTCTGAAAGGAGCACTTTGTGATATGAGCCGCCCGTTAAGCGAATGGAGCACCTACTTAACCCATTGAGGATTGTAACTCATGAAGAGTTGGGTATGCGGAAGCCAAGTGGGTGCCAAAATGTTTGAATGCTGATGAGAAACAAGGCAAATGGATGCCTCCAGTTGATGAAACATGGTTGCATCACTATGAGACAGGGACAAAAAACAGTCCGTGGAATGGCGGCACTTGGGTTTTCCTGAGGTCAATGAAATTCAAGACTCAAAAGGCGAAAATGGTCATGGCCACCATTTTCTGGGACAAGGAAGATGTATTGATAACCGGGTATCTCCAGAAAAATGAAACCATTAATGCACCATACTGTAGCTCACTCTGCCAGTTAAAGGAGGCTTTGAAAGAAAAACGGTGCGGGGGGAGGCGTTCTTTTGCAATGCACTGGCTCACAAAACGGGCAAGACAATGCAGATTCTGAAGGACTTGCGATTTGAATAAATTTCAACATCCACCGTACTCGCTGGATTTTGCCCCATCAAACTAGTTTTTGTATCCAAACCTGCAAGAAAGTTTGAAAGAAAAGAGATTCTTGGGAGGACTCGGATGTGATAGGAGCAGCCAAAGCATATTTCGGAACGCAGATGTTGGATTTCTCTTTTTCAGTGGTTAAAGATGCTTCAGAAATGATGTGCGACATGCATTGAACTTTTATGTGAATACAGTCAAAGTCCTTTACAACAAATGTCTTTATAACGAAAAGGCCGTTATAACGAACGTTTTTCACGGTCCGGTCAGCGCTCCATAGGGTGCAATGTATAATTGGAACATTTATAACGAAATCGTTTACAACGAAACTACCCGAAATAAAGAAGTAATTCTGCGGTCCGATCGCCGAAGCGCATGGCCCATACAACGAAGTTACGAAAGAAATGCTCCCGACATGTGGCAATGGGCCGCGCAGCATGCCACGCAGCGTCGTTTGCCCCTCTCCACCTGAGTCACGCACCCGTAGTTTCCGGTTTCTGCGGGTTTTGTGATCGCGTTATCGGAGGACACGGGCGGAGGTCATGTGCCTCCAGAAACCACGTGGCCACTGACTCACTCAAGGGGCTGAACACAAAAACGAAACGGGCTGCTGTCTTTTGACTGATAGCGTACTGACCAAAAGTGTGGTGCGCCCGTAGTAACAGTGACCTGATGAGCTGGCTAAATAGGGCACAAAATGCATGGTAGATGAAGGTTATTGTCCTTCTAGGAATGTCAAAAATGGTTAAGAAGTGTTAAGACAGCGTGGTCACTGCCAGATTTCGTCAGTCGTCCATGATGGCTAAGGAACGTCCCATGAAACGAAGAGTTTTCCCTGGAGGAGAAGATAGCCGTCTTGAATGCAGTTGACGCAGGAAAAAAGAAATGCGACGTAGCCAAGGAGTTTGGCATCAGTGCGTCGACACTGTCAACATTCCTGAAGGACTGGGCGAAGCTTGAAAAGGAATACGGCAACAGCGGAGGTGCACCATCATGGAAGAGAATGCGGGCCGCCAACTTCGAGGATGTCGACAAGGCGGTGTACAAGTGGTTCCTCGAGGTGCGGTCTCAGGATATACCAGCCTCTGGACTGATGTTGTGCACTAAAGCAAGAGATTTTGCGTGCATACTGTATAAGTAGTAATTTTCGCGAGGACCTATTTTTCGAGAATTTAAAGTCCCGCGAAATATACGAAGCAATGACTGAAAAATACGAGAAAGAAATAAGGCACAGGACGCTGACACATCTTATGTACGTGGTTTATTACATCCTTATACTTAGGGCCTGACTTTTTCGGGTTTTATTTTTGGCCAAATTCGGGGGGTAAATATCGGGTGATATTTTTCATTTGAAAATTCGGGTGTATTCGGGTTAAATCCCGTTACGGCATATTCTGTCGTCAGGAATTCGGGTGTATTCGGGTGATTTTTTTTTGTTTAATAAAAATTTGTCTTAACATGGAACTAATGTTTAGCAATGTTATCAAACTTTATTTTAATGCACGCTTATGTGTGTGCTACGCGACCCGGATGTTTTCGGGTAGATTCGGGTTAAACCCGGATTTTACAGATTTCGTTCGGGGGGTAAATATCGGGCGGATACGGGTTTAACCCTAAAAAGTCAGGCCCTACTTATACTACGCTTTCAGTTCAGAACCTGATTTCAGGACTCTGAGTCAGAAGGGCTTAAAAGTGATGAAATTGGTTATTGTCCAGGGTTGTTGTCCTTTTGTTAGTTCAAGGTGGAAAGCCCCAAAGACGCCTCGTGTGAGGTCGATGCACTGAGGTACCGCGAATTTACGGTTCCGCGAAAAATTCCCCGATCCTAGCTCTTCGCAAATTTGCAAATTATTGAGCCCGCGAATTTAACCACTAATACAGTATATGGAATTGAGGACAGGTTCAAGGGATCCGACAGATGGCTCCGAGCATTTCGTGCTCAGCACGACATCGTCTTCAGAGGACTCGCCGGTGAAGAAAAGTCCGCCCCACAAGACGTCACGGCAAGTTGGAGAGAGCAAGAAATTGCGAAAGTGCTTTCCGAGTACGACCCAGAGAATGTGTTTAATGCAGACGAGACTGCATTGTTTGACAAACTGCTGCCCGAACGGATGATGACTGTAAAAGGTGAGAAATGCAAGGGAGGAAAACGATCAAAGGAAAGAGTTACGGTTCTTCTGTGTTGCGACATGACGGGCTCTGTAAAGCTTAAGCCTCTGGTAATCGGAAAGTGCCGAAAGCCACGTGCTTTCAAGAATGTAATCAACCTCCCAGCTGATTACAACTGGAACAAGAAGGCGTGGATGACCGCGGAAATATTCTATTACTGGTTGACAAGGCTCGACAAAAGGATGAAGAACGAGAAGAAAAAGATCGCTCTCGTGCTTGACAATTGTTCGGCGCATTTCAAGTTTCCTAAAATGACAAACGTGACAAACGTGAAGGTTGTGATGCTGCCACCGAACTGTATGTCCCTTCTCCAGCCCTTGGACCAGGGAATCATTCGCTCGGCGAAGGCCCATTATCGGAAAAGGATGCTCGAGCACATTTTACTTAACATCAGGAATAAATCCACGAGGCCAACGGACATCAACGTGCGTCAAGCAATTGACATGATAACCGGAGCATGGTGGAGCTTGACACCTGAGGTTATAAAGAACTGCTGGAGGAAAGCTGGGTTCACGGAGGAAGACAGCACGAACCAAGCTGGGGTGTCAGACCGATGGGGTGTCAGACCAAATGACAACGAGGGAGCGTTCATCCTTGATGCGTGGCACGGCTACACAGAGGCATTTGGTATCCCTGACGGAGTTGGTCCCGCGGATTTCATCGCCGCGGATGATGAAGTTACAGCGAGGTCTCAACTAAATAGTGACGCAGACATCTGTGAGGAGATTCAGTTTGAGAACCATGCCACCACGATGGAAGGCACGGACGATGGAAGGCACGGATGATGAAAGCAGCGATGATGAAGATCAAGCCTCTGTTGCGCTGATAACAGCAGTGGGGGCAGTGGAGATGCTTGAAAAAGTGCAACACTTCCTATCATTGTGTTCAGATGCTTCAGAGGAACATTTCAGGATGCTCGATGGCCTAAAGTCGTTTTGTTCAAGGAGTGCTTTGAACACACTTGTTCAAAAAAAGATTACACAGTTTTTTTTAGCCAGAAGTCAATAAATGACTAAATAAGCTTGCATATGCATGAGCCGTCTGAGTCCATAACCAGGCTGCTTGAATTGGCAGTCTTAACTTGTGTATAGACGTTCACCCTACGATTCTTTACATTCAGAAACAAGACCGCATCGCCCGCGACAGTGGCGACACCGGTCATCGGCTCCACGAAGCGTAGCGTAAACAAACCTCCACGCCGTTCGTATTCGAACTCGTTCCCAGAAATATGTTGTCATAGCGGAAACTGATGCAAAACTTAATGAGGTCTACGACTCTGTGGTCGGACTTCATTTTGGTAGTTTTCACACGTGCGTGATAGGTTTCTCGTAGAGTCTACCCTAATCCGACTCCGGTCATTGGAACCGCGAAGCATACCATAAACAAACCAATGTGCGGTTCGTATCGGAACTCATTCCCAGAAATATGTTGTCATAGCGGAAACTGATGCGAAACTTAATATGGCCTACGACTCCGCGGTCGGATTTTGGTCGCCGCTGGAGCGGCAGACGTTTTCACACGTGCATGGTAGGTTTCTCCCTGAGTCTACCATCGAACTATTGCATCGCGACTACTGTGGTCAGCTTAAACTGTAATATCGCTGCACGGTCTTTTTTAACGAAGTCACCGTTACAATGAATATTTTCCGCGGCCCCTTAGAGTTCGTTGGAAAGGACTTTGACTGTATGTTGAACTGAATATAGGTTTACGACTTTAGGCCAAGTTCTTCTTTGTCGGGCCGAGAACTTTTCAGCACCCCCTCGTATTTGCAGATTGTTGTCTGTTTGTTTTACATAGTGAGAGAGAGAGAGTGTGTACCCAATATGTTTAGTACTTGTCAGCATCGCCATCGCCATCATGGTATATATACATGCACTGTAGACATTACACAGGACTAGAAGTCAAAAGGTTTGCCAAGGTTTGTTTCGTGCACTGTGTCGCTTGGAATAGCCAATTTGCAGGCAAAGTCCATCAATAACTTTGTATTGCCACAACTCTAGCCACATGAAATGTGTTTAAAGCAAGGTAATGGAAACACTGATTTTTTTTGCTGGCAACACAATAGCAAAGAAAGGAAAAAGAAAAGGGAATACCAAATGCTTCTTTGGCTAATTCAAGGTCTGCCTCTTCCTGCATCTGCTGCCTACGAAGCTTCTCAGCTTGTGCTTCCTCTGGTGTCATTTGTTGTAGTTCCTCCTCCTGAGAAGCAAAGAAAAAGGCATCACAAAAAATGTTCCCTCACTGAGACTCCCTCCTTGTAGACTGGAAACCAGTGAACCTTTCGAGAACAGTGAGTGTCTTAAATATACAAGGAACCATGTTCAACTGCCTGCATATTGCTCGTGATTCTGCATACGCCAAACCTGCACGCTAAGAATGTTGCACGTAGCAGAAGCAGAAGCCAATGGAACATAAAAGTATAATATTTTTATCAGCTGTCATTCTAAAGTCCCGTTGTGAAAATACAAAAGATGCCACTGGGATACATAAAGCATAATCATATAGTTTGGCAAGGAAATAACGTAAGCTACCACAGCATAGCACTTAGCCAATGTATAGTCAACATAGCATAGTCAAAGTGATCCAGAGTCAATGAAGTGGCTCAAAATATTGGACATGAAATACATTGGTTCTATGGAGTACTTAACAGTGCCAGTGGTGTTGTCTAAAAATCAAAACTGCATAAATTTTTGAGAGCATGGGACATCTGTCTATTAGAGAACTTATATCATGTCAGAGGCACACAAAGGAAAAGGCACTGTCACATGAAACTGTCAAACAGCCAACCATAAATGACATTATCGGTCTTATAGCTCTGTCAGACGGGCACACATACAGCCTTTAAGGTTACGGCATTAAGAAAAGGCTGTAGCTGAAATATGGCCTTAAACCCTGGGAGGCTGCCAGATGGTATCCGTGAAGGCGTTTTTCTGTCTGAACATGATGTGTTGCTTCGCTGGCAGGGGACTCACAGGTGGTGATTTGAAGATTCCTTTAAGCAATATAGCCCAGCAGCTAAAAATCATGCCCTATACTAAACAACTCAATGTACTTCAAATGTGTGTTTGAAATATAAATAGCAGTCAATTCATTGTCAGGTGTAACAGGAGTTCCAGCAATGAAGACTTTTCTCTTGCTTTGGCACCAAAATGAATGCAAAAGCAATGGACATTGTTGATGTCGCTTATATGAGAAGACTAGAAATACATTAGTGTTTTCATCTTCGTATGTTAAAAAGCTACAGAATATTATAAAAAGATGTCCTAGCACTGGCTAGTGACTGCCAATACATGAAAAAGGCACGTAGATATATGAGCAAAAAAGCAAATAACCTATATTGGAATTATTTATCGCACCTGATCCATGTGGCTGCCAACAGCACTCTATCACAGGCTGTGTGGCTGATGTAAGATCAGCTGCAATTTAACTTTGCAAACCTTTCAACTGCGCTGACCAGCTGTAGTGGTTCGACACTGATACATGTCCAAGGGACACAAAGAAACACCACATTTAAGCATCCTAGAAACCCCCAAATGTTCTTCCACTGTACTGGTACAGTTACAGCAAGACATCGGTGTCACTGAAGTGTGGGACTGTCTGACCGAATAACTAGAAAAGCAGTGTTTGAATGCCAAGTTGGCATATTTGGGGGCATTGCCTTGCCAACAAGAAAGCTATTGTGTTTGCCAGAGCTACATTTTCATCATTTTCAGAGCAGACCCTCATTTTCAGGGTGAGAAATAAACCTGTCTATGCGACACCTAACCTAAAATTCGAACCCTCAACTGTTGAAATTCTTGGTAACTGCAAATTCCTAGGTGTCCACTTTCAGGAATCACTGTCTTGGGATGTGCATATTAACCATGTTCGTGCCAAGCTTGCAAGCGCCACAGGAAGAATTTATAGGCTTAAAAAAGCTTCTGCCCTTCAGTGTTAAACTTATGTTGTACACTACTATGTTCCTATCTATACTAAGTTATTGCCACTTGGTCTGGGGCACCACGAGGTTATGTAATATCGATTCCTTGCGGGTAGCTCAAAAGCGATTTGTACACACTATTGGAAATCTTCATATGTATGAATCTACCAAGGGGTACTTTAAGCCATATGAAATAGTCCTGGTAGCTGAGTTTTTCCGATACAGATGTTTGTGTTTACAGAAAGTCATTCGTAAATAGAAGCTCGGAATGTTTGTCCTTAGCAAATTTTATAGCTTATAGCTCTTATAGGCTATATAAAGTTAGATTAGAGAATGAGAAAAAGCGATTATGAATTCAACACGTCAAATAGGGGAATGTAAACACAGAAGAAACATACTGTTACATGACAACAACGACTGCAATCTTGTAGCATGTGGAATTTGGTACAGAACTGTGTATCAAAGACTTGAAATGACTAGAAGCAGGGATGCACACCGGGCAACAGTCCCTTAGCCCCCTTTGAGTAGTCCTCCCACTAACATTTGCTCGCTTGTTCAGAGGAATGAAGCTCATGTTTGCTGTCATCAGAAATATTGTCACCAGTAGCGTGCAACATTGACCCTGTTGATGGATGTACTTGGAAGCGACGTGGTGGTAGTATACATTCTTCATTTTCATCACAGATCATTTTCATAACAGTCGGTGGGAGCTTGTAGAAGATACAAGTCTTGCCTCTTCTTCTGAAGCCAAATTTGATGGTCAGGACAGCATTCAGTGTGTTGGTTTTCATATTGTTTCATGTCTTGCTTTTCACAATGTTTACATCACCTTTACATCACCTTTCTACATCGGCGTTCGAATGTGGAAGAACCAAGAACGCCCGTGCAAGATCTGAAATTTCCTTGAATGGATTTTTCCCGGTTCTCCGGTTCGAGGTTCTAATATGCTACAAAATTATAGGTTGCCACTAAAAATTACGTTACGTAAAAATTAAAACTTGCATTTTTTTTTTTACGCATTTCTTTCTGTTTTTCGACAGGACCCCCTTTCATCCCTTCCCCGAGCAGCATGCCTCCTTATCTAGGCAGGCAGATAGCTAGAATCCCCACATCACCCCCACCACACACCAACCCGAACTGAACCGGTATCACGAACCGGTAACCGAAGTTTTTATATTGGTTCGGTTCCAGTTCAGCTCCAAGATGGCGCCAGTAATTACGGTTCAGTTCCAGCTAAAAATTATGGTTAATTCCGGTTTTCGGTTTCGACGCTCTGGACCTGACGTCCTATTTGGAATCAAGGTGGGTGCCCATGGGCAGACCAAAGAAGACTGCCCACAACTGGGCGACGGAATACCCGGATCTTCAAGTAAGGAAGAGGGCGCGCTTGGACTCTCCGCAAGACAGCAAAGAAATATTAGCAATAGAGTTGACCTTGGTTTGCAAATACTGCTGCTTGGAAATTTTGCGAGACCCAGCAAAGAAGCACTCCAACCGCTAACACGCTCTTTTGCTACTACGACGAAGAAAAAGCTATTCCTCTGGCAGACGTCGCACACGTTAAAGCATGCAACATCTACAGCACCAGTGTGATCTCACTAGAGTACTGAATGAATGTGGAAAAAACTGGAACGATGTAATTGCAATGGCGAGTGTGAAGCGGAGACAGTAAACATCATTCACATGAAGGACTTGCTGCACCTGATCCATGAGGTTGTGGCAGCGACGTTGTATGTTAACAAAGGGTGGCAACCATGATTGTACCTTTTTTGAGCTGACATTTTAAAACATTTCAGAGAGAAAATGTGCTACAAGTACTCAAGTCATACTAAAGATTTAGCTGGTGTTACAATACTGAATTTAGAAATATTTTCTGTTTGTGTAACGTTAATATAAGAAGTCCCAGTGCTGTACATGTCCTACTTATTGAATAAACTTCTACCTGCTAGCAAACTGAAAGGTGCATCCTACTAGCTATATTAATATGGGTATCAAAATATAACTCCTGATTTTTAACCCCTAGATTTAGAAAAAGGTACTTCCCAAAATCTTCTCCCCCTAATATATATAAAACACCAATTTCTCCCAGACTTCAGTATGGTGCACTCAACATTTGCATGAATTCAGACGTCAAATTTATCGCCCTGATTTTTACCCTTGAATTTGGAAAAGAATAAAACCTGAAAACTTCTGGCCCAAGTTTCGCAAACATGGTATTCTATGTTCTTTGGCAAGGTTTCATCCGTAGTGTGAGACACGGTTAACTGCAATGAGTGACACACGCACCAGATCACAACGATGTTCAGACAGCAAGTTTGCTGAAGAATTCAGCACACGCCCTTGTTAAAGGGACTGTCTTGTACCCCCTGCCCCTCTCATTAAGTGTACCATTCAATTGCCCTTTGTTGAAAATTGAATACTGAAAATTTACCCGACAAAGCACGTCACAGTTATTAAATAACCGAATTAAATTGATAAAGATTGCAGAGCACGCCACAGCCTGTGTTGGCAACAGTAAGAACGGCTATGTCGCCCTGTGGGAAAGTCTGTGAAAGGATACAGAGATCGTCTGCTCTTGGGCACACTAGTGCACCAGCGTGAGCAGAAGACTTTCAGAAGTGACACGGGACCGCGGCAACCCTCGTACATTTTCTTTCAGTTCTCAGGCGAAAAATGCACATTCTAAGAAGTGGCCCACATGGTGGTTTAGAACAACTATGTTAATCCTCAGAGACAAGTTAAAAGTTGCAGGACAACCCCACCCACAATCACAAATCTGAAGTCGCCAGCCATCGGCACGCGCGGTTGCATTACACTCCCCGTTGCACACTGATCATGCTTCGAAATGATATTAAATACTCGTGGAAAGAAAACATGCGACTTGTTCTAGATGATGACAGCTTCCAGGTATCCCATTATGCACCACGTTACCCACAGTCAATGCACAGACTACATTCTCCGCTGGCGGAGATATATGTCTGAGTGTCCCCATTTCCAGAGCAAAGGGGATGACTCAACCCAAGGTCCCTCTGCAGGTTCCAATCACCATGACAACGGCGACGTACCCGCAGGCCGACATCACGCGCGACGTTGCATGAAAGTGAAGCGCAGGTTTCGTCGCCTGCTATTACGCCAAGTTTCTACAAATTCCTCGAAAACGCCTTGGTTAGTCTGAATAAAACTTTGACGGTTGTATGTGTACAGTACTCGTGAAGATAGTTTTGCATAAGTTTTGGAATTGCCCCGGCTGTACAAGACCATCCCTATAATGCTGACGGTGACTGAGGCGTTGTCTACTCCAAGAACATGCAGTATCTTTTGGATTCAACCTGAATTTTCTCAGAAGACTTATTATAGTACAGTTAAACCTTGTTACAACGAAACACAATACAACGAAATTCGCGATAGAGCGAAATAATTTGGATTCCTTGGCAGAGGGCCATAGAGACCAATGCATTTTAACTCCTGCTACAACGAAATACTTTTTAGCTGCTGGCTCGATACAGCGAAAGAACAAGATAAGGTTTACGACTTCAAAGCCGACTTCAGGGTCACGAAAACAAAGGGCAAAACCGGCGTGCTGTTCCCACGGCGAAGGAATGGCACTCACGATTAGGGTCAGTAGGAATCTATGCCTACAAAAGGAACAACTTTCTGCACTTGTACAAAAAGAAGTTTGAGTCATTCGAAGGTTCAGAATTTTCCTTCTGAGGTTTCTCCATTCCGCTTTTCACACTGGTTTTGAACTGTCAGGTTGCAGCCAAGACAGGACTAAGGCAAGAGCGAAGAGGTGAAGGGAAGCACTGTCGCGGGGGAAACGCTTTGTTCCCCTGGGGGCGTTACATGATGAAATCAGCCTAGGAGATTTTCTTGGCATGTACAAAGATCTATGACAAAAATGTCGTAGCAACAGAGAGCCCTACGGAAGAGGAGATCGTCGCGTCTGCTTGCAGGTAAGGCTCCAACAATGACAGTGATGAAGAGCACAATGAAGAAGACAGGAAGACATCGAGCCTTGTGTGCTGACGGTTCATCAGGTGGTCGATGCTATAGAAGCATACTTAAAAGGTTGGTGGAATCGCAACACGATATCGAGAAAGCTGAGGCTTTGGCGGCGTGTGAACAGTGTGCGGCATCTTGGAGGCACGACGGAGACATGAAGAACTGCCTATGTCACCCATGAATAAAATGCTGTAGGTTCCCTTTGGCACTACTATATTTGTAATAGTCATTTTTCATGAAAAACTTTTTCGGACCATAGCGGCAGCTATCGTACAGCACGCGCCCTCACGACTTTTGACTGTACTTGAAATCACATCATCTGTCCCTTGTTCCATCTCTGCCAGGCAAAGAAACGTATAAATAATATGTATGTCTCTCCTCTCTGCTAAAGTAGCGAAAGACAACACCTAGAATTTTGGATGTCTGTCGACATTGTTCCCCATAACCTATATGTCTGAGCAGCTCTTCCTCTAAGTGCGGAGCAAGAATATTTTTGGCTACAAGTGTACTTTTCGTGCAATGCATCTTTAGGCTCTTGGAGGAGTCACTGTTGTCAAATGTTGACATGCAGATTTGTGATAAATAGTCCACTGACAGGAAGGACGAGTACTCTGCAACAAACAAAACGAGAGTACCTTCCGCATAACTGAACTTTATCGCGACCTATGTCGATAACAAGCGCGTCGGTCACGAGTACGCCCATCAGGAAGGGGGCGCTGATTGTGTGCTTCGATATGATATAAGCGGGTGGGAAGTTGAGGCTGGGGTTACTCTGGGAGTATCGACCGTGTCTGTCGTCAGAGGTATGGAATAAACCTTGTTTGTTGTTTGAACCCTTTTCGTTTGCTGTGTCTTCCTTGGCGACGGAACGGACGGACTGACGCCCCGAGGTTGTGGAAACACCGGGTTTCCACAACTGGCGCCCAACGTGGGGCCACAGTTCGTCCGTTCGACAGCGGGGAGGACGCAGCACGCGTTGTTAATTTTTTCCTTTGGTACGTTTTTTTCTTTTCTTTCAGTCAGGACCCGCCGGTTTGTTTGTGTTCTTTTTCCGGGGTGTCACTTTTTCTTTTCTGAGCTAGCGTTTTATTTGTTCGAGTGTGTTTCAGTTGTTTTCGAGTGCTTCGCAGCTCCCACTCGGTGCCCGAGCCCAGGAGTCGATGGAGCATTCGCCGCCGCGAGGCCGATACGACCTCCGGAACGGATGGAAGGGCACGGTGCAGCAGGAGTCCCGTACGGAGGAAGGGTTGGTTTCCGGCACCGAGGCGCCTTCGGAGCCAAAAGGACCAGCCGGGGGCAAAGGAGCACATGCAGTGCCTCCGTCCCAAGGTACGTCAATTACGGTATCTGCAGTGCCTGCAGTGCCGCAGTTGGACTCCGCTATAACGACAGAACTCTTGTCACGCATGACGGAGTTATGTTCGTTGGTGGCACAACGCCTTGATGCCGGGTCGGTTTCGCCGCCGCAGGCACAAGCGCCCCTGCGACTGAATTTACCGGTCCCTACCTTCTCAGGGTACACCGATAAAAAGTCGGTCGCAGACTTCTTGGATGACCTTACAGCCTATCAGACTGGTATGGGAATCTCAGATGAAGTCCTGATACAACGCATCCTGCAGGTTGCTTTGATCGGAGACGCCGCTCGCTGGCTTCGGCTGCAGTCGAGGTTTACGTCCGTTCAGGACTTTCAGAAGCGGTTTAAGAGCGAATTTCTTCCACCGGATTACGAATATCGTATCCTGGAGGAGCTGCATAAGCGTACTCAGCATCCAGATGAGACCTTAGCAGAATTCGTTCGGGCCTTGCAACACCTGTATAGCAGAGCAGAACCTACTGCTACAGAAGAGCAGCGTGTGACGCGGGCTATCCGTCAGTGTCATCCTCGCTACCGGCCCTATCTTCGAGCCCATCGCTTTAATAGCCTTGAGGCGCTGGCGCAAGAGGCTCGCTCAATTGAAGGAGACCTCTTAGCGGAACTCGAGTATCGGCCCCCGCCGCCACCTGAATTGGCGTTAGAACCGCGTTGTGCGTGGTCAGCGGGAGCAGCCTCGGTTGAGCGCCCACCTGCAGTGGGACTGGATGAGCAGAACCGCAATTATTATGCGGAGCCATCACGCCGAGCACCCGATCCCTTCCGTTATGAACAGAGGGCGATCCCCGCAGGAACGAGCCTTGGCAGACCCGTCCTGTCCCATAATCATGGGCAACCCGGCTATTTAGCTGGCGAAACCCCAAGGAGGCCGCAGGAGCAACGGCATGCTCCGCGGCAGCAACGCAGAATGCCAGCCGGCTGTTGGACGTGCGGCAGCCCGGACCACTTTCGTCGGGACTGTCCGCAGCAAAGACCAAACCCCCGTAATGTGCCAACGGGAAACGGTCGCAGCCGACGCCGGTAAACAATCGCTCAGCGACGTCGGCTATCTGCCGAAAGAGCGAACGAACGGTTACAATCCGTGACCCTGATAATTCAGAAGCTGGCTTTGCAAGCAGCAAGATAAAAGGAGACGCTTTAGCTCCTTTTGCTTTTTCTGTCCGAGATAACATCGAGGACAAGGAACCAAACATCGCTGTTCGAATTTTGGGGAGAGATTACATCGCCCTTATCGACACGGGAGCTACAGTCTCCCTTATCGGCGATTGTGTTTATGAGCACTGCGCATCACGGAATGTGGAATTGCAATCCACAGATGTCACTCTACGTCTTGCTTCCAATGACGTGATTCCAGCACAAACTGCAGTTGTGCTCTGGCTTCGCTTTGATGGGAGACGACGAAAGCAGCGCTTCGTCCACCTTCCTGGCCTGGCAGTGCCCGTTATCCTGGGCAGGGACTTCATCATCCGGCAGAAATTTGTGCTGGACCTGCCCAATGGAGGATACGTCTACCACGGATCGTCAGGATTTTTTCCTTTCGCCGTGCCACAGGACAGCAGTTCAGCTAAGCAAGCTGCAGCAACGTCCGTTGAACCGTCCCCGCTCCTGACTGTCTTGGGGTCATTTCATGGTCCCGAGGAGAAGCGCCGACAGCTTGAACAAGTACTGCGGCAGTTTGACGGTGTCTTCACAGAAAAACCCGGTAAGTCGTCTGTGTTACAGCATAGCATAGACACGGGTAACGCTAGGCCCTGGCGTTGTAATCCGAGACCATTGAGTGTGCATAAGCGTGCTTTGTTAGACGCTGCTCTTGATGAAATGCTCCAAACCGGTGCAGTTCAAAGGTCCCAGAGCCCTTGGGCGTTTCCTGTCGTCCTGGCTCCGAAACGTGATGGTACGGCTAGGTTATGCGTCGACTACCGTCGACTTAACGCAGTAACTGTAAGGGACTCTTACCCCTTTCCGTCCATCGAGTCTATTATGTATTCCCTGGGCAACGCTACAGTGTTTTCAACGCTTGATTGTAGTAGAGGGTTTTTGCAAATCCAAGTTGCCCCGGAGGATGTCCCGAAAACAGCCTTTACCTGTCATAGGGGTTTGTTTGAGTTTGTACGGATGCCTTTCGGTCTGTCTAACTCTCCCGCCAGTTTCCAACGGCTAATGAATACCGTATTGGGAGATGCGAAGTATAACTTCGCGATGGCGTACATGGATGATGTCGTAGTGTTTTCCAGAAACTTTCAGGAACACTTGGAACACCTGTCAATCGTCCTTGCAAGGATGAAGCAGGCGGGGCTAACCATAAACCCCCGCAAGGTGCAGCTGGCATCGCCTAGGATCAGCCTCCTCGGCTTCATGGTGGACGGAGGAACCATCAGTCCTAGCGATGACAAGCTAAAGGCGATCATGGAGTATCCGGTTCCCGGTAACGTAAAAGCCTTGCAGCGTTTCTTGGGTATGGTTGGTTTCTACAGACAATTCATTCCTAATTGCGCTGAGTTAGCACAGCCGCTTAACCGGTTGTTGCGCAACGATACACCCTGGCAGTGGGGAGAGGAGCACGAACGATCATTTCGAGCTCTTTCTCACGCGATCGCTAATACGGCCAGGCTATATTTGCCTGACCTGAACAAACCGTTTGTAGTGCAAACAGATGCTAGCGATTATGGGGTTGGCGCAGTTCTCTTGCAGGAACATGACGCTATTCTCTGTCCAGTGGCTTTTGCAAGTCGCACGCTGAATCCGGCAGAACGGAATTACTCCGTCACGGAAAAGGAATGCTTGGCGATCATCTTCGCTCTCAGGAAGTTTGATCTGTACCTGGACGGCACCACTTTCACCGTCCAGACTGACCACCAGGCACTTTCCTGGCTGCAGCGGCTCCACAACCCATCTGGACGTCTTGCCAGGTGGGCCCTGACGCTACAAGGCTACTCCTTCAACGTGGAGTACAGGCGGGGCTCGACGAACGTGGTAGCAGACGCGCTTTCCCGTGCGCCTCTACCGGAGGGGGGAGAGGAAGGCACCGAGGCGCCTTCCCAGCTCCTGGCAGCAGCACAAGTGGCACGAGACGTATCTTCGTCTTGGGGCACGGTCGTGAGCAGAGAGCAGCTCCTAGACGCTCAGAGAGCGGACGGCCTTTGTCAGCGGGTGTCTCAATGGTTAGCTGAGCAGGACTCGGCAGGCACCGGAACGACTGACGGACGGCACGACTCCTATCTGCTGGGCGAGGATGGCATCCTGTTCAGATACATACCCCAGGCGGATGACGATGACGGCTCATCCCCATTCAGAGTCGTGGTGCCACGGAAGTTGCGTAAGTCTTTCATACGTTACTTTCATGATTCGGCCTTGGCAGGTCACAGCAGTGGCAGGAAAACTTATGAAAAGTTATGTCGTGTTGCGACATGGCCAGGAATGAGGCAGGATGTAACAAAGTATGTTCGTACTTGTCCCGTATGCCAGAGAGCAAAACCTCGTGGTGGTTTACCCCCTGGGCGCTTACAGCCTATTCAGAGTAATAGGCCCTGGCAGATAGTTGCTTGTGATGTGATGGGACCGTTTCCACGTAGTCCTAGAGGTAACCAGTATTTGTTTGTGGTTACTGATCATTTCACGAAATGGGTTGAGCTGTTTCCTCTCAGGACACTGACTTCCCAGAGAGTGTGGGAAAGACTACTCGACACCTTTTGCCGGTTCGGGTTTCCTGCTCAGCTCATCACAGATAACGCTACCTACTTTACAAGTAAGGTGTTCTCAGATTCTTGCGCTGTCTTAGGCATTCGGCACAAGAAGACTTCCCCATATCACCCTCAGGCTAACATTACCGAACGTGTTAATCGGAACCTGAAAATGATGTTGGTTGCTTTTACTAGCCAGCACCACCGTGATTGGGATCTTCGCCTGGCTGAACTAGCGTTCGCTACACGGACAACAGTAAACAGATCCACAGGCTTCACCCCGGCGTTCCTGAACTTGGGACGAGAGGCCCCCTTTCCAGTGGAGAATGCTCTGGGCCTCCGGGATGGTGCTACCCGGCCTCCTTATTCAAGGTTCGCTGAGGAACTCCTGAGTCGACTGGACGATGCAGCTCGGACGGCTCGGGAGAATCTGGACGTCGCACGGTTGGACCAGGCTCGCCAGTACAATCGAGGGCGACGGAACCTCACCTACAGCGTCGGTGACCTCGTCCTTCGACGGACTCACCCGCTAAGTGATGCGTCACGAGGCTTTGCAGCTTCACTCGCAGATAGGTGGGATGGCCCCTTCGAGGTAAGTGCGTGCTCCTCCGGCCTCACTTACAGGCTTCGTCGCTGCAACACCGGCGAAGAGACTGGGCCAGTTCACATCTCGGACCTGAAGACTTACCACCTCCGAGACCCTGAGGGCGAAGAAGCAAACGTTCAGCTTCCCCCTCTAGACCTGGACCAGGATCCCGTTCCCGGACCTTCCAGTCGCTACAGTTTGCGTCCCCGCAGGCGGCGCACGTAGCTGCCACTATCTCCATCGCTAGAACCTAGTGCTTGTGATTTAGGGTTTTGTTCGTGTGGCTACTATTTTTAGCTTCTCACGACATATGCACGAGGGCCTTGCCAGACCCTCGCCGTTAGGTGTTTCCACCTGACGGTGTCTCTGTTTTTCAATGTTTTCAGTGATGGCTCCGAAACAAGGCGCACAGAAGGTTGCGGCCGGCCCAGCTCGTCAGCACCAGGCGGCCCCGACAGGACGTCGTAACCGTCGAGACCTAAGACCGTCCACACCACCGAGGTCTTCGTCAGTTGCCACCTGGACGGTGGTGGCGTACAACCGTCCCGTCTCTTGGGCGTCCAGGGCCCGCTGGTCCTCCCAGCCCAGGCCACTCCGCGGAAGCGACCCGAGCCAGGTCCCTCCTCCGTTTCGAGGACTCACGCTACAAGACAGGCACCCCGCCGACCCCCCGATTGCCCTCACCGAGGATGAGAAACGTCTACTCTGCCCCGTCTGCGGAGTGCCTGAACTTCATCGTGCTACCCACCGCCGTGGTCCCCTCCATCGAGCCAAGATCGACGCACTGAGAGAAGGCAGGAGGACTGTCTCAGACGTAGCAGCGGCAGTGGCTGTCCTCCAGCGGCACCGCCCGGACCTGCTCCAGAGACAGGAAGGAGTCCCGGCGATCCCCGACGACGTTGTACTGGACATGCCCGATGTGTGAGGGCTGTGTTTACTTGGACTTTGGAGGGGGGGAGTATCGCGACCTATGTCGATAACAAGCGCGTCGGTCACGAGTACGCCCATCAGGAAGGGGGCGCTGATTGTGTGCTTCGATATGATATAAGCGGGTGGGAAGTTGAGGCTGGGGTTACTCTGGGAGTATCGACCGTGTCTGTCGTCAGAGGTATGGAATAAACCTTGTTTGTTGTTTGAACCCTTTTCGTTTGCTGTGTCTTCCTTGGCGACGGAACGGACGGACTGACGCCCCGAGGTTGTGGAAACACCGGGTTTCCACAACTTGAAAGCATGCTCATTTCTCACGAAAGTGAGCTTTGGTTGTGTTGACAACCTTACAGATGCCACTGCTACATGCTTCGCGGTAGGTGTGTGTTTTCTCAGGTCACTGACTTTAGCATACATCTCACACTTGCAGCAGACACAGGTTGCCCGTGTAGTTTCAGTGTCACATGGGCAAACCCAACTTGAAAACCTTGGCATCGTTTCCAAGAACTTTTGGTAGTACTGCTGCCTATACTTTGTTCTAGGTGACACAGCGAAGACAGACCTGCAGAACAATGCTAGGGTATGAGTGTATGAACCTGAGAGTCAGAGATCACTGTGTCCTTTATTATATTTCTAAACCTTGAAATCTGACTAGTGCATTCCTACCAATATGCACTCTGACAAACGCTGGTTGCAAACACACCTCATTCACTGGACGTCTTGCGATGTGGGCCACTTTCCCTCACCACCACATGCTCTACTCTCTCTCTCTCAATGTGCCAAGCCATTACTCATTAGAAGTTACTCACTGATACCTACAGCAGTTTTGCGAGCTTTAGCCATTTCAAGCAGCATACCAACCAGAAGCGTTAAATTTTACTAATTTCTTGTTTCCACGTTCTGCCATACCTTCGCCGTGGGATTGTCAATACTGTACAGACTGATTTTTACAGAGGTTTTCACATTTTCACTGTTGCTAAAAATCTCGTAATCTGCTGGAGGAAATCTCTAAAAAACTCGCTACACCCAAGACATGGAAAAACTTGCTAAACAGAGCAAAAAGCCGCTAAATTTAGTGACAAAATTGCTGAAGTTGGCACACTGCCTTCATCAGCATTTACCAGTTACTGCTACACCACCATCAGCAGCCGGTCTCTCACACGTTTTCCTTCATTCGATGAATTACAAAATGGTCTCATTAATGTGCGAAGGACATGCCACCATTCCAACACATCAAAGAAGGTCTCAAACCTTGAACACTAGACTCATCCTTTGTGACACACACACAAACACACTGTCAGGCTACCTTCTGCACTCGCTTGAGTTCCGCCTCTTTCCGCCTCTTCTCCTCCTTTTCTTGGATGATTTGGCTTAGCGTCTTCTTCTTCTTCACCTGTGTTGCCACCGCCTTCTCTCCTGAAATACAGGTGGACATTATGTATTCTTTCTAGCTACCAACATTACATGGGGGGTGCACTTACAACATAAAACATACAGTATTCTGGAATTTCTTTGCACGGTATTTAAAGCCTTTCGAAGCTTGGTCTTTGCCTAGCATACACAGGAATCATGCTGCTTGCTTTCTTTGCACTCCGGGCAGGGAAATGTAGTAGACAGAAAGACAATGTATCATATTCAATGGTCACTTGTCTCTTCTGCAAGTCTACCTCTCAGCTGCGTTTGCAGTCTAACGAAAAGTTGTTTAATCCAATCTAAACAAAGATGGCCTTATATTTTTAGCGGCCCATTTTGGAAACCTCCCTCTTCTACATCTGCTTTGTACTTGGTAGTCTTGATAACATTTATCATCGTTCTAAATAAAGAAGTGGTATAGGCGTCACTTAACTGTAACACTTAACTGTAACGCACATGGCCTGTTTTGACACCAGTGCCGCATGCATCGGCGCTGAGTTCAACACACTGGATCATTGAACACAAGTGCCTGCTTACAACTGTGGCTCGGCATGTTCGCATGTCGCACCTACTACGGCAGCAGGCCTCAGTGGCTTCCGTTACCTGCTCTGCACTACAGCTCTCTCCTAATGTGCACGATTGAATGCCTTATCCAGATGTGGGAAGGAAATATGTAACGCTATGTGAAAGGAATGCACCCTTGTCTGTGTGGGGGAAAGAACCGCTGTAAAAGTAATTCCTGAAAATAAGGTTGTGACACTGCCTTATTGAAGCCGAGACCGGGCAGGTCACCACACCAACCCTGAGCTACTTGATGGAGGCACTGACACTGATGCAAGATATGTGAGAATGATAATTTTATGGTTTGTCTCATTTATTGTCATCATTCACAGTCGTGACTTGTTGCCACAATCCCTATCAACAGGATAGAGTGGCCAACTCGCCGAAGGTTCAAAGATGATGAATGAAACTACAAGAATAGCCATAGCAGTAACTATTTGGTTCCTGTTTGGACGTTCTCTTCCTTGAAGTGACACCCATCTTTGGGGTATCTTTTAAGTCCTTCTGCAAATTCTTTCACTTTGCCAAACCATTTGGAAAAGTTCTGCTACCAATCAGTGATTGATTGGTCACTTTGCGTTCGCCAAAATAAATGCAGTACAGTTTCTGTGGGGCCTACTGGTCCAGAGACACTACACGCAATAACTAATGTTAGAGGGGTCAAACCGAGGACCGGCTCTAAGCCGCTACTCGCTATGGCATGTCGGAAGCACATACGTGAGAGGCGATTCACTGGAGTTGAGCTCTGGTGATCTAAGACATCAGAAACAGACATTTTATTTAAAAACAATGGCGATAACAATGAGAGAAGTAACATAAGACGTTGCATGTCGCTTGATTTCCTGAGCTGCTTTCTTCAAAATTCTTCACGTGACCGCTTCATGAATGGAGTTCTGCACAGACAGACCGAAACTTTCCAATGTTGGGTCTATAATGTTTGCGTGAACTCAAACTTCACAGCCTGCCAATATTGGTTTCTTTGATTTTTATAGGACACTGGGAATTAACTGCATTTAATCGTTCTATATCTCAGGTGCAAAAGAAGCGCCATTTTTTGTGTTCATCATGATGTCATCCCTCAATGCTAGTCACATGGCATGCACCCTTCTGAAGTGGGGTAGCTGGTTTCTGTCAAGGTCAGCCGGACTGCAACATCAATTTGCAGAAGAATGCCGTACAGTCGCAACACAGCCAAATAGCCGGATGTGGCCGAATGCAATGACGTCAGTTTCCGTTCGTTCGGAAATGTGTCATTACGTCACACAACAGGGTGCCTACAATGGAGAGCCGGCAAGTTTTTACATAAATGGGAATGGTTTTAAAACATGCTTGCATCTACTAAACGCGAGGAAACTTTGCAGAGTCATTCTCCTCAGATGCATGCAACAGTACAGTCAGTTTTTCTGACTGTGCAGAACTCCACTTTGCTGAATACCAGATTCAAATCTTAGTCCTCAATGACCATTTCGGCTTTTGCAACCACACAAGCATGTCATCAAATACTTTTTTGGCACCAAGGAACAGTCACAACTATGTTAATCATGATAATGAGTAGAGGTCAAGCCCTCTGTGTTTGTGTTCCCCTTAAAACAGTATTCAAACAATTGTTGAGCTTAGCTCCCCTACAACACTTTATCCTTTTACCGCGGCAGGCTACAGTACATCGCATTCACATGTTTTATCTCCCTCCCCCATTTGGTTAGAGTATGTTCATGAGTGGCGCACCAGCTGGGAAAGAGCATGAGTAGACCAAGATAGTCCCAGTAGGTGAAGCCACCGTCGCGCTTTTGTGCGACAATCCAACTGTCTCAAACCCAGCGTCGAAGGAGCTTGGCGGTGGCATCTATGCAGGCCACACGTGTTAGTTTAGTGTAGTGACGCCTTACAGCACTCTCTGTCCTAAATAACGGCAGCTTCTGACTTGAGACTCCTGCTTTAATCTTGATTAAAGTGGCCGTAAACAGGCCGCCGAACATTTCACAAATAATGGTACCCCATGAAAAAAGGCAGGTCACAATACCCAAATATACATTTCGTTTGGCTCGTGTCAGCTCAGTGGCCCATATACATTAGTGTGTACATATACATAGATGTGTCGTTCGCGAACGAGCAGTTCGGAATGAACGAATCCCGGGCACAAACTGAATGAACTCATTCACTATCGTCGATCGTACTCGTTCACCAGTTCACTTAGACGTCCCCGTTTTGTCAGGTTTCGCTGCGTTCGCCTTCGCAGTTTCTAGTCTCTCCACTCTCCTCCAGTCGATGGTGCGCATGTCGCCATCTATGTTCGTTGCTGTAAAGCAGTGTTGAACGCATGCGCAGTAGTTAGCCAGGCGAAGCTCAGCGCGCGTGGCCCGAATATCTGATGTGTTCGTTCAAATCAGTGAACATTAGGGACTCGTTCGAAAGATTCGTTCGCGAATCACTGACGTCAGTGGGTCATGTGACCATGATCATTACTCGTTTTCTATGCGGAGCGTCTACCGTAGCCACTGAGGCGCCAAATTCGAAGTAGGCAGGCACCAGGGGACTGGTTTAAGATTTCTAAGTACTGATCATTACTAAATACGTACATGAAAAACATGTCCACCATCTTACATACTAGCTAGAAAGGGCCTTTTCCCGTATACCTGACAAATAACTTGGAATTGTCGACTGCAGTTCACCACCAGCGATACGTAGAGCGAGCCGATCATAAACAAAAAATCTTAAAATATCTTTTTGATTCTGAATACTTCCACCCATACGACGTTCGCCACAAAGCTCGATGTCGACGCGCCGTAGTGAACCAACGCTAAGATTCCAAAGGAGACCAGCAAGAACAACGCAATTGTACGCAGCGAGTTGCGGAGAACCGAAGAACCCATGAACCAGTGCGCCGTTTGAGAGCAAACGATTCCGTTGCTCTTCGATTCAGCTCGCGAGTGAACGGTTCTCCTCGTTCTCCTACTCCTTCGATTCAGTTAAGTTCTCATCGTTCTTCGATCCTCGGCTTTGCGACTCGCCTTCAGTGCTCTCTCCGATTCATCCCAGATCGTGGGGCTTGGCGAATTGCAAACCGGTAAGCTCTCAGTGTGGCCAATCGAGCTCGTGGCCTGTCAATATTCCAGCTTCGGAGGAATGCCGACAGATAGCGTCCGCACCGGAATAGTTGAGTGTCGATTCATTCGACCGCCGGGAACGGCGGAAACACTACCTGGAGCGAGAAGTAAGCTTGATCGTGGGTGGCTTTCGATTCTTACTAACAGGTCGCAGTGAGTCTCGCCGTTTCCCGTAGACTAAGTTCAGTCTTTTCAAAAGAAAAGTGCTGCACCGGTCCATCACCAATTCTTAAATACATGCGAGGTCCATGGCGAAAAGAATGTGAGAGGGTTGCACTGCTTGACCTAGTTCAGGGCCGGGTTGCAGGCGAAAAGAATGGACCTACTATGAAGGGGACCAAAAAGTAACTATGAAAGTGAATTTGCGTGACCAAAGAAAGCCCTGCCGAGAGGCGGAAGCAAGTCGAATGTGGAGAAAATGTAAACTACGAGAGAATTACAGTGCGGCAGAATGAATTGTTTATTTTCTTCATGACAGCGAGAGACGGTCCCATAAACATCCATTCGCTTATCGCAGCATATGACCAATATGGCCGGCAGGTGACTGTCAGATTTAGTGCGGTAATGTGTTGTACGAACACATTGTAGCAAGCCGCCCAATCTGCAACGCCATCAGCGCTCGTTCACATTGGTCGCGCTAATAAATGCACGGCGCACGGGCCGCTCGGCCAGCTGTTCCCGTGGATTAGCCAGAACGTTGTCTCTTTCCTGGAACACGCTACCTACAAACTGGTGACCCGACGTCTCGATGGACGCTCCACGGACTGAGTCATCAGCCCCGACGTCCCCTCCAGTCCACTATGCTGGAGACCATCCGTCGATCGCCGCCGTCGGCGGTGAGATTAAGCTTCCCCCCTTCTGGACCAAGAATTCCCGGGCCTGGTTCTCCCAAGTTAAGGCGCGATTTGCACTTCGGCATATTTCGTCCCAACTTACCAAGTACCTCAATGTTGTGTCCACGCTGCCCATGGAGATCGCCGACCAGGTTGATTACCTCTTGGCTTCACCACCGCCTGACAACCCCTACGATCGGCTGAAGGAGGCTATTCTTTCCCGCATTGAATGCACCGAGCAATCCCGCCTCCGCCAACTTCTATCTGAGGAAGAACTGGGCGATCGGCGGCCAACCCAATTACTGCACCGCATGAATCCCTCGATCCTGTGGGAGCTCTTCCTCCAGCGGCTCCCACAGCAAGTCCGCTGGGTACAGGCCGGATCTGACGAGGTCTCCCTCGATAACCTTGCCCAGTTGGCGGACCGCATCATCAACTACTCAGCCCCATCTGCGCCACCTTTCACACGGACTGAGAACATCGCGGCTGTTTCCCCGTCTGATCCTACGCTCCTTGCCCTACAAGCGCAAGTCAAAGAGCTTACGGACGCTGTTGCCGCTATGCGCGCTGACCTTTCTGGTCGACCACGGTACCGATGCTCTCATTCTCGTTGGCGCCAATCCCCTTCCCGCAGCCCGGCCTACCAGGGGGATCTATGCTATTATCACCAGAAGTTTGGCGACCGTGCCCTCAAGTGTACTCAGCCGTGCTTCTGCACGGGAAACTCGGGGGCCAGTCCATAGCGGCGGCCTACGACTCTGGTCCACCGGCAAGCCGTCTGTTCTTCATCACCGACGTGGTCGCGGGCCATCGGTTCTTGGTGGATACGGGTGCCGAGGTCAACCTTGTTCCTCCTACACGGGCCGACCGAGTCCACGGCAAGTCCTCCGCCACCCTCCAAGCCGTGAACGCCTCATCGATCTCTACCTTTGGTCTGCGGTCCCTTGCCATTGACATCGACCTGCGAAGACTCTTTCGATGGGTCTTCGTAATCGCCGACGTACCCCACGCTATCCTCGGCGCCGACTTCCTCCAGCATTTCGCACTCGACATTAGTCTCTCGCGCAGGAAATTGACAGACACCCTGACTACCCTTTCGGTGTCTGGTTCGCCCGCGCTGCAGACTTCTACGGGCATTCGTACTGTGCTGCCTGCGTCCCGCTACGCCGCTATTCTCGCCGATTTTCCCGCTGTGACCAAGCCGTGCAACCTTGAGGTTACGCCCACGCACTTAGTCATGCACCACATCCAGACCACCCGCGGTATCATGCCCCCGTCGGCTCTTCGGTGAGCGTCTCCAGATTGCTCACCGTGATTTTGACCACATGCTGCAGCTGGGGCTCATCCATCCATCGTCCAGCCAATGGTCATCACCGCTACACATGGTACCGAAGAAGGACCCCGGCGATTGGCGGCCTTGCGGCGACTATAGAGCCCTGAATTCCCGCACAGTACCAGACCAGTATGACTTGCCGCACATCCACGATTTCACCAGTGGCCATGCTGGTGCGACCACCTTCAGCAAGATCGATCTGGTCAAGGCCTACCACCAGATCCCGGTAGCACCCGAGGACATTCCGAAGACCGCCATTATCACACCGTTTGGCCTCTTCGAATTCGTCCGAATGCCGTTCTGTCTTCGGAATGCTGCACAGACTTTCCAGCGCTTTATCAACGAGGTCATACGAGGTCTTCCATTCGTGTTTGCGTATCTGGACGACCTACTCATTGCCAGCAAGTCTCCTGAGGAACACGAAGCACACCTGCGCCAGGTGTTCCAGTGCCTGGACGACAATAGCCTTGTCATCAATCCCGGCAAATGCCTTTTCGGCGTTCCGTCGTTGGACTTCCTCAGCCACAGCGTGTCAGCGGACGGCATTTCACCGCTCCCGTCCAAGGTACAAGCCGTTCAAGACTTCCCCGTGCCTTCTTCACTGCGGAATCTCCGCGAGTTTCTCGGCCTCGTAAACTTCCATCGCCGTTTTATCCCACACTGTGCCAACCTCTTGCGACCCTTGACAGACCTGCTTCGTATGCACACCAAGGCGAACTCCCCTCTGACGCTCTACTCAGAAGCTCTCACTGCCTTCCAAACCATCAAGGCGGCCCTTGCATCAGTCGCCATGCTCGTACACCCGGTGTCTTCGGCCCCTACACGCCTAATGGTGGACGCCTCATCTCATGCCGTTGGCGCCGTTCTCCAGCAGCAGCCTACCTGGACGAGCCACCCAATCTGCAATGCCATCAGCGCTCGTTCACATTGGTCGCGCTAATAAATGCACGGCGCACGGGCCGCTCGGCCAGTTGTTCCCGTGGATTAGCCAGAACGTTGTCTCTTTCCTGGAACACGCTACCTACAACATCATGGAACACACTCGCCCACAAAACAGAACTCTGACTCAGTTACTGTCTACAACCCTGCACATAAGTAGACGCCGGTTTGCCGTTGACCACATGATGTTATGACGTCACGGAAAGGTGAACGAAAGAACGAATCTTTTGAACGGTTCAGTGAACCAAACTGAACTGAACGAACGAGTTCACCAAAGTGAACTGGATTGCCCATCACTAATATACATCACTGCTTTCAAAGATGAATAACGGGGGCTGAGCTCCATGCCCTGGAGGGACGCAACGTTTCAGTTTTCCAGCCAATAAACAGGCTTCACTATCAGCTGTGAGGTGGAGTGCTCCGTTTGTTTCTCTGGTTCTCCATGGTTCCGAAATTCAGCGTCATGGCATCTCCAACATCTCCGGCTGGATTAAGCAATATTGAGCGCCTAATTCTGACACGAACGTGAACAATTGGACTGCTATCATATGACACGATTCCAACCCGGGTACCTCCCAGTCATGACATGACATGGCCAGCACTCTAACCACTGAGCCACGCGAGCAGGTGACCAAACCAAAGTACGGCAGCCCAGTCGTCGGAACCATTCGAAGATGATGACCCATCGTGCACCCAAGATTCCAGAACTGTACCGCCGGATATTATATTTCATCCGTATACAAGCACCTTTTGGATTTCAGCACTGGTAATTACAAGGAGGGCCGTTCACACGCCAAATGATCCAGAAGTGCCGCTCGACCCCCTCTAGAATTTTATGGTAATTTTGTGGGTGGTTCCTTATGACTTAGAAAATACAAATGTTTTTGGTATTTTCTAACGAAACTGAAATTTACGGGGTGCAGAGTCCCTCAAAGATGCAGTGCTTAGCGAAAATCTATCTCGCGTTAAACAGGCATTACCACCCTCGTAAGGCACGGAGCATGTTAGAAAGCGTCTTATTTGATAGGGGAGAGTTCATTTTACTGTATGTAACCAATTTTCACCATCGCACTCAACGGGCTCGACGCCTGTGGCATGCACAAAATTTGCAAAGTTTGTGCAAGGTTACGTATTTTTTTGCAATATAAAATTCTCGAATTTCTTCCTCAAAATTTTTTTTCCGAACAGACACCATGTCGTACTTTAAGCACAAAAAATCCAACCCCGCAGGTGCACTGTAAGCCGCAGTAAAAAAAATCGAGAAGTTGTGAAAATTCGACAAAATGCACATTTTTGACCAAAAAATTTGGTGTGAGGCGGTTGGCATAGAAGTGTGATCAAGGTGTCTTTCAATGCACCGTCTTCCTAGCAAGACGTAGCAAAAAAGTCTCAGAGGAACTTTTTGTTAAAGTCAAATAATAATTTTTTAACTGAAGGTAACTTCGCAAATGTGTATGCGCGCTGCCACGCATCGTAGCGAAGGAAAAACGGAGCGGATCACTCACAAAAAACTAGATGGAAAGAAAACACTAAGCAGTCGCATTATTGAAGAGCAAATAACGATTGCAAACATGTGTTTGCCCTCATCGAGACTCGGCGGTTCTGCAGTGAGCTCATCAAGCTGGCCATCTTGTGCACCAACCAAACTTTTAGTCAGCTCGCAGTGCTGGTAAGTGAGATAAGGAAGGACATGGAGATAGGGGTCCATTCAGGCTTTATGGTACCATATGGTTGATTTTTGGCCGTGTGGCACCTGGCATGTGTCAGTCGAGTTGTTGACATGAGTAGAGTAATCACAACATGAACAGTGATCAAGTACTGCCTGCACAGACCATATGGTACCATAAAGCCTGAATGGACCCCTATCTCCATGTCCTTCCTTATCTCACTTACCAGCACTGCGAGCTGACTAAAAGTTTGGTTGTTGCACAAGATGGCCAGCTTGATGAGCGCTCACTGCGCAACCGTCGGGTCTCGAAGGGGGCAAACAAGTGCTTACAATCCTTATTTGCTCTTTAATAATGCGACTGCCTTGTGTTTTCCTTCCTTCTAATGTTCTGTGAGTGACCCACTCAGTTGTTCATTGGCTACGATTCGCCGCAGCACGCACACATGTTTGCGAAGTTACTTTCAATTAAAAAGTTATTGAGTTTGACAAAAAGTTCCTCTGAGATTTTTTTGCTACATCTTGCTAGGAAGACGGTGCATCGAACGACACCTTGATCACGTTTCTACCGCAACTTCCTCACACCAAATTTTTCTGTAAAAAATGTGCATTTTGTCGAATTTTCACAAATTCTCGATTTATTACTGCGGCTTACAGTGCACCCGAAGGACTAATTTTTTTTTGTGCTTAAAGTACAACACAAGGGCTATTCGACAAAACATTTTCAGGAAGAAATTCCAGAATTTTATATCACAAAAAAATTCGTAAACTTGCACAAACTTTGCAAATTTCGTGCATGCCACAGGCGTCGAACCCATCGAGTGCGATGGTGAAAATTGTTTATACATATGGTAAAATGAACTCTGCCCTACCAAATAAGACGCTTTCTAACATGCTCCGTGCCCTACGTGGGTGGTAATACCTGCGTAAAACGACATAGGTTTTTGCCAAGCACTGCATCTTTGAGGGGCTCTGCACCCCATAAAGTTCAATGTTGTTACAAAAGGCCAATGCTCCGTTGCTTTCGGAGCCATAGGGTACCACTAAAAAAATTCACATACGATTCTTGGGGGGGGGGGTCACTTGGCGTGGAATGGCCCAGGAGCTTTCACTGTCTAAGTTGCAATTATAAAACACAGAGAAATGCGCACCTTGTATACCGTTTATGGCCCCTTTAACTAAAGTACTTTTTAGTATTGTATCTCAATCCTCATTGAACTGCCAACAAAAAGTGCCACCTAAAGTTTGGGGCTAGCAACCCTTTATTTTTAATAAACAAAGCCCTTCCTGACAGGGTTTGTTTGGTAATTTTCCAAAAATATTTTTAACCCCAAATTCCACAAAGAAGAGTTTTATATGCAACCTTTGCAATTTCTTTGTACCTCAAAATCCCCAATCATCATCATAAAATAAAGTTGTTGCACCAGGATTCATATACTAAGTCGTATGCTCCACTGACATACTAGACGTTTGTCTCAAGTTGTTAATTGTTGCAAATTTCAGTTCCTTTGCTGAGATGACCTGTTAGTCTTATAATCAAGTTTTACACGGGCTTTTCCTGTAACAGCCGCACGGCCCATTGATAACATGCTACCTATAGTGTCAAGATATCTCTGTTAATGAATGTGAAACTCAATGAACTTGCTTCTTTCTCTGCACAGTTTGTGAACAGCCTAGACCACCCACACCAATATCAGGCCTCATGGCCATTGCACTGTACCTTGTGTGGTTCCAGAGTGCACTGTCGCAGGGAAGGGTGCATTTTGGCACACTCAACGAACTCAAGTTATCATGACAAATTTTCTTTTCAAAAATTAGAACATGATATTTCTCATGAACAGCTAATTTGTCAAAGGCAAATGAAAGTAACTACAACCTAATTTTGTCTATTAATTGATCTGAAAGAGCTGAGGAAATTTAAAAACATTTTGCAGGACAGTTATGAAAACAGATCCGTCTCACACTGCTATGACGACTCCTTTGTGTGCAGTATATTACACTGATGGCTGCACACTGAAGACCTTTCTTTGATTTTTGTGCACTGCACACTTTGTGCAATTGCCCCACAGTAGGAACATCAGATATTATGTGGCGGTGTGATGGTTGTGTGTCTGATATCTAAGAATGTTCCCTTTCAACATCAATTCATTAATCCATTGCAGTCCCAACCAGCGCTACCTTACATCGAAACAACATTAGGGCTAGATTGCACTGAAGTTACGCTACATTCCCTACATTAAGAGACACTTCCCAACAATTTCTTAAATGCCTACAGTATTTGTAGGTGGCTTTCAGGTGTAGAAAAAAAGAAAACCATACACAAACATGCAACAGAACCACTTCTACAAATATGCTGCAAGTCTGATATACGGCTGGGTCACTTTGTCGATAGTAGGCACAACACTTCCAAAAGCTTTGTGTGCGCGCTATGCAGTAATACTTTGCACAAATGAAGCCATGCCTCTTCTGTGATATGCATGCATCGCATCACCATAATGCGAAAGAGAAAGTTCACTTCAATTATGCCACAATGCTCGCGTTAAATTTTAATTTAATGCAATGAGTTAGTCATGCTTGGCTTTATGCATAATAAAATTTGTAAAAATAAGTTTGCTATAATACAACACAATTTTATAAACTGATCTTTAAAATCAAAGACCAAAACCAGATTGTTCAGGCAATATAATATATTGTGAGGCAGAAGAGGATCTCTGGCATTCTGACTTGGCCCTGAGCAGACCAACCATTCCCTTCGATCTTAAAAAAAGAATCTCGGTCAGGGTCAGAAATGAATGTCTAATGTAATGAAGGGACGTTAAATGATCTATGGTGAAGGAAGGGCTGGAGTCACTTGCTTTACGTCAGCATAGGTGCAATGAGGTTGTGCTTCTGAATTGGACAATGGAGCAGACAGCTCTGCTTGTACCACAGTGTGAAGATGATGGAGAAGAGGAACTTGCTGTCCCATGGATGTTGCTTGGGGTAACTATTATTATAACAGATTATCTATCTGATGACAGCATGGACATCAACAGAATCAATGTTCCCTGTGCTGGTTTCAAGGGCCTCTATTGTGGCTGATGGCAAGAAGAGAAGCATCAATAGCATCCTGTGTTGTACAACACAGACGTACAACATCCACAACCGTGGATGGACCTTTGAGAAGAAAGAGCTGTAAAGCAAAGTCTCTGATGCACTTAGCAAATTTTGTCAGCATCATTTTTATCATCACATTGTCACACAGAGAAAGCATGTTCTCAATGTACGACAGATTAGTTTCTTCCGCTATTTGGACATTTTGTGCTAGGCGGGTCTCAGCATCTACTTTTTGTGCTGCAGATCTGCCATAAGCTTAGTGAAGAGATGAGGAAATGTGTGACGAGTAGTGATTTCAGTATCATGGTTGACGAACCACGTCACAGCAACATCCACAAGATAGAATATGATGTTTTCGAATTTTATAAGAGCTGAGCCAGTCGATACCGCGGACCACTTCCCCCGGAGACTGGCAAACCGTGCTGGCGAAGAATAAGAGCCTCCAAACTCCCTTGCTGCTCAAGGCTCGGTAAATACTGTGTCCAGATGGAAGCCTCAGATCGGGTGAGTGGATGGGAGGCACAGTGCACTTGAAGCAGGTGTTGCGTAAACGAGGATGGGGTTTTAATCAGGAGCCTCTTCTACCTCACAATGTGTATAAATTGTTCACCTTCTGCTGCAGCATCCTCTTCATCATCCCAATTCTCCTGCAAGACATCAAGGAGGAAACACACGGTTATTATACAATGGCTAAATTAGAATTGGTTATGAGATTCATGTATCTCTTTTTTGTGGTGCGCAGGAATATTTATGTGCCCACATTTTGAAATCTCTGACAGTGTAGATACAATCATAATGTAGACCCCCAAAAGCCGTTTGTCGCCGTTAATTCTTATATCTGTCATAATAGACGACTTGAGAAAATCCCAGTGCTTAGCACCGCTTTGAACTGTGGGAGCTTAGTAATACGAAAGAAACGGGTAGCCTTTAAGCTGTTTCGATCTCTCCCCTACTGGTCCATTGCCCACGATGTGTCAAGGTGAACGAAAGTGAAACGTCAAGGATTATGCATACTGTAAAAACCCCGAGACTATGGAACACGAAGGGACAGACACAACACGAAGTCTCAAACACCGCTGAAAATTTTACTCCACAAACAAGAAATATATACAAACAGGAGGGAAGGGAACACCAGTTGAGAACAAAATAGGAGGTCATTTCAGGGGAACGAGCAGTATGTTCAAGGCCGGACCGAGGATTACGGAAGCTTTGCTGACACAGTTCCCACAAGAAGTTATGAAAAGTGTCTCTCTCAAAAGCATTCTGTGCGGGTCCACTTCGGATGCCTTTACAATTGTTTCATCCCATAGAGGGAAGCAATCTGAGCATTCTTCCAAATGTTTTGCAATTTCAGAGTTTGAAGCTTTATTTTTTACTTTTAATGAATGCTCTCTCAAACGATCATTTAGGCAACGTTTTGTCTGGCCAATATAACAGATGTGCAAACTTCTTCGCAACGGCTAACAAGTTGTGAGACACTTTGTGAAAGAAAGGCACCCGTTCTTTCACAAAGTGTCTCACAACTTGTTAGCCGTTGTGAAGTTTCAAATCAACATCGTTTTCAAGAACAACTTCCGTCTTGACTGCCTCACGCCTTTCGCCAAACCTGAAGTTTTTTGCAAGAATCACCGGAATAAATTTGTCCCCTGTTCTTCAAACGTTGTTTACCAGATCCCCTTAGCTTGTGGTTTCTGTTATATTGGCCAGACAAAACATTGCCTAAATGATCGTTTGAGAGAGCATTCATTAAAGGGACCGAAAAGTGAATATAAACCTATCGAAACTTTATGTTCAGCGAAAAGCTTGAACCTTCAAAAGTTCAAATATCAAAGAACTCCGCTGAAATCGCTTTAGTTTTTCTGTAATCGAATTTTCCATAATTGCATGTCCAGGGACCTAGTAGGAAACCGGGCAGTCTGTCAACAATTGCATGACCCCGCGCCATCTGTCGAGGACGCATGTAATACACGCACTTCCGGGCACTAATCCGGCGAAAATGAAAATGGCAGTGGGCATTTGTGACCAATTTCTACGTCGAGAACGTCGAGCCTCTTGAACATGAGTGCGCTGGAATTCCGCATTCGAGAACTGTCGCTCACACAGAACTGTGGTTCGTGCGTTAACGTGCTGGAAAGTGTGTTCTTCGCAGCAGCAGATTCCTCGTCCAGAGATTAATCGGAGTCACATTCGTCCTCAGCAGTAGCTCACCGTGCCGTGAACATCGACTGCTTTGTGAAATTTCCATGTATCAGGGAGAAGCACTTGTGTAAGCCGCAACAAGCGCTGTTTTTTCGTCGTGCAGGTGTTTATGTGTAAAATGCAAACCGACGGATACTACGGTTTTTTGCTGCCAAGAGGTAGAGAATGCGTGTGAAAAGCAGACAGACAATTGCATCAGAACTACCGTATATTTCGAAATACAGTGCCTTGACACCGAAGTACTGCAAGTGTCATTTACATACATCCGAGAAACCGAAGAGCATGCCAACATACACGGCAGCGCCGTGTGGTCTTTAAGCGCTACTTGAACGGCAAACTGGACGGAAAACCCTTATATCTGCAGGAAATTCCGTTATACCACCTGTCGGCCATTCACAAGATGGATATGTGGTGCTCCGAGAAAATACAATAGAAAGTACTCCACTGGATCTCGATCTGCGTCATGCATGCTATTAGGGATGCTTTCCCATCAGTGCGCTGACTTTTCTCATTACTTTTTCTTTGCTTTCTAAGCATATTATAATTACTAGTTTGTTCCTGGAGGGTTAAGTAACCTGTGGGCATAGATGTATTTGTAGGTTATACTCAAGTCTCAATTGTATATGTGAGGAGTAAGTAAGATAATTTTCATCAGTGTCATTCAGCTGAATTGTGTTCATAACCTTTTAGTATACTTCTTAGTGACTACGTTTCCAAATGTCAATTAATATTCAAACCAAGATTGGGATTTAATTAGCTCTGTTTTGGTAAACTGAGTAACTGATTCATTATCACGTCACCAACTAACATTTGTAAAGAAGGACTTGAGGGCTGACTTCAAGTATTATTAACCCTTCATCTCGGTTCAAAGTTAATCATACACCATTGGTGTGCATAGTACTCCAAAATGGCTAAATAATTTATAGCATAAGTTCTCTGTTACTGTAATTGAGATGTACAGGGTTCGCCAAGATAAACTTCGGGGTTTGAAACGAAGATAAAACAAATTAGAACAGTGTCGGAAAGCCAAAGTAGATGTTAGAAGACGTATTATGCCCCAAAATTTTATGTCGACAATGCCGCTTGGTCCGTTTCTCTGTGGATAAATCGTGAAAATAAAAAAATCGCCGCTGCTTAAACGGCTATACCTGTGTTTCAGCTTCTTTCCGTCAGATGGCGAAACGGTCGAACGCGGTGTTGCAGACTACGACTCTGCATTCAGTTCCACTTGTTCAGATTTCGATGTCGTCTGCAACGCCGCGTTCGACCGTTTCGCCATCTGACGGAAAGGAGCTGAAACACAGGTGTAGCCGACTAGGCAGCGGCGGTTTTCTAATTTTCGCGATTCATCCGCAGAGGAACAGACCAAATGGCAGTATCGACATAAAATTTTTGGGCATAATACATCCTCTAACACCTACTTTAGCTTTCCGACACTGTTCTTATTTGTTTTATCACCGTTTCAAACCCCGAAGTTTATCTTGGCGAACCCTGTACTTTTGTAAAGTACTTTTGACAGCCATGCAAATTGAAACTGGCTTCAGTGTACACTACAAATGCATCGTAACATTTAATTGAAATATAATATAAGAGTAGAAGCAACATTTTGTCACAACTCAAACTATATCTCTCTTTTTTATTGTCCAGGGATTTAGGAAACAGAGTAGGACTTCCTGCCCTCTGATGTTTTGACGTACTTGATAGAGTTGTAAAACCTGCAACAAAATAAACAAGAGAAATATAAACAGTTTCGTCTTTCCCTTTTGAATTCAACAAGCTAGTTATATTTTACCATTTGTGCAGTTTTGTATTCTCTGTTGGTGAAAAGATTACAGGGACAATAATGCTGCAGATCCAACAGTGACTACACAGCAGATCCTACAAATTTAGGACCAATATGATGTGGTAACCTTGCATGGCTCACTACAGCAGTGACACACACTGAACAATTCCAGTAGTGGGGCTTAAAAGACAATGAACTTTCACTGTATCAATGGTCATTCAAGTGGATTTAGAGGATGCATCTCTAGAAAATTAATTCGCGTTCCTTAGTCATATAACTACACCTCTTCACACAGGAAGTATTCTTCTACCATTCAAACAAGCTAGCAGTTCTCATCGGTTTCTTCTCCTACTGTTGACGTCTTACTAATGTTCTGCACCTGTCCAAAGACTCCATAAATGTCACAAAGTCTGCAACACCTAACAAATCTACTGCTTCCATATCTGGACTTTGCATACCTGCTTTCAGCTATTTCTGTCATGTCAACTTCAGTGCCTGGATCACGCAATACGTAGTAGTCTGGCGCCACTTCAACACTGGAAGGCCCCTGAAATTAAATTTGTTGATGTTGACAATATTGAGTACGGGACAAGTAGGATAACATAAGTTACGTAATCGTTATATTATAATTTATACATGTGTGACGTCTGTACATACCTAAGAGTTGTGTTGAACTCGTCACTTCGGTGAAGCAAAATCACTGGTTACTCAACGGCAGTTTGCTTCTGACGCCTTCGCAATTCGCCGTCTACGGCATCTTCTTCGTAGTCATCGGCAGCTAAATGAGCTCAGCACACACGACACGACTGCTGTGTCATAGCCGAGTGTTTCGAACCACATTCGTTCTCACGCTCACTCCTCTTGTGGCAGAAAACGAAGATGAACGAACATGATTTTAGCATCCCCGAACACCAAAACTACACCAGGCTGATGTATGTATCCTGAATACGTGACACAGCAGCCACGAACATGTCATCCACTTCCACTTACTATTTCGCGAGATCAACATGACCACCCATGACGTAAACAATAAACGCGATAACACACACGGCCTTGCAGATGGCGCGGTGGATCGTAGCCCGTAGCGGCGAAGTAGCTGAATGCTTTATTAACGTAGAAACTATAGAAGTGAGCGACATTTTAAAAATGTCGTTTAGCTATAAGATCCTGTGCGTCAACTTTGTTCTCTATAAAATTAGCTCTCACGTGGTAAGGATTGACCAATCCCTGGGAGCCCTAGACCGGAAACCGCCGAAACCCAAGTTTCTCTTTTTCGTCGTTTGTTGGCAGCCCCGTCCATGTTCCGGCAATGTTCAAAATATTTATACGTAAAAAATATGCCGAATTGAGAAGTAATGCTTTCTGTGTCTTATCAAACAATGATGTTGTGCACGACAGTGGGCAAAAATATGGGGGTTATTTTTCACTTTTCCGTCCCTTTAAAAGTAAAAAATAAAGCTTCAAACTCTGAAATTGCAAAACATTTGGAAGAATGCTCAGATTGCTTCCCTCTATGGGATGAAACAATTGTAAAGGCATCCGAAGTGGACCCTCACAGAAGGCTTTTGAGAGAGACACTTTTCATAACTTCTTGTGGGAACTGTGTCAGCAAAGCTTCCCTAATCCTCGGTCCGGCCTTGAACAGACTGCTCGTTCCCCTGAAATGACCTCCTATTTTGTTCTCAACTGGTGTTCCCTTCCCTCCTGTTTGTATATATTTCTTGTTTGTGAAGTAAAATTTTCAGCTGTGTTTGAGACTTCGTGTTGTGTCTGTCCCTTCGTGTTCCTTAGTCCGGGGTTTTTACATTATGCATCATCTTCACCAGCTCGCTTGCTTCCTAGCCATTTTTTTCATTGTCAAGGATTATTCTTCATTCCCCAACTCAGCAAGTGCCCAGGATGTAATGTGTGTGCAAAGAGCACTGGGATTTTCTCAAGTCGTCTATTGCCACCATCGCTTCGTGAGACTCACTTATGCTGCATAGCAAGCATGTAGTGAAGGTCATTCGCTTGGTTGAAGCGCACTTTAAGAAAATGGCACCAAATTAGCCCATGTGACAGGGGTATTCGTGATGGCAAAAGGGCAAGAATGCAGGCCAGCTGGTACATGGTGAAAAATTGGAACCCGAGAAAGGGATAGAGAAGGGACGACACGACGCGTTCTCAAGAACGTGTCGTGTCGTCCCTCCCCTGTCCTTTTCTCGTATTCGTGAGTTCTTCAAACTCACTTCACTTTTCTACAGTGGACCAAGTGCGTAGCCTCGACAGCAGGCCTAGACGTATGAGTTAAGATATTAAAGAAAAGTAAAAGGCCCTGCCCACCACAATATTTTAAACGAGTATTTTCGACAGTGTATTTATTGGTTTAAAGTACAGGGTAACATTCTGCTGAAGGTACATGCAATTACTCTCGATAGCAGCACGTGGAAAGCTAAGTAGTGTGACGATCTGCCAGAGGCCATATTTGTCCTTGTCATCGAAGTACCAGAAACGGAGCAACGTTGACACACAGTATGCATTTGTGTCCTGTCGGAATCTAAAAGCTCTGAATCAAGTTTCTAAATCAAAGAAAAACATTCTTACGACGGGATTGTGGAGCACACCTAAAGCATTTGGCGTCGTTCATTCTCATCTATTGTCATTGGCATCAGAGTTTAGTGACACTTACTTAAGCCACGTAGCAAGAATGTAGTGAAAGTGATATTCATTTGGGAAGAGTGCACTTCACAAAAATGACGCTGAATTAGCACGTAGACAGGGTTGTGTCATTCATTATGGGGATACATTTTAATTACCTTTGGTCAAAGAAAAGCCTGAAATTTCTTGAAATAAAGAAACACTGTAAATCGCTTTTGTGCAGCAGCAGACAGCAGTGACATGAGGATAATTATTCATTCCTTATTTCATGCATGCTGTCTTCCAGTTCAACCGGAAGTAAACACGAAACTCTAGAGAGTCGTGCGCTGCCCAAATCCAGTAACAGTGAACACGGCTGTACTTTTGCAACGATCCCGCAGCGGTCGGATACGCGTGCATTTAGCGGGAGTATGGTAATGTCATTGTTGCCAGACGATACGCTTGAATGCGGACGTTACAAAATGAATATCTGCTTTTGAAAAGCAGAACAGGGTTATTAGGAGAGTTAAAGCTCCTAGGGCCACCTGTGATATAAAATAGAAAACTGCATGCTAAGCAAGGATTTTACTATGAGAAATAGGCATGTTTTGAGTGTAGATGTCTGGAATACAGCATTTAATATTGAAATGTGCACAGAAATACTGGAAATTGTTGGCAGAGGGACGAATGCATCACAGGAAAAGTGGTGTTTTTAGATGGGGAGCCTTAACGACAAAGGTCACATTCTGTACATTATTCTACGTATAATGTTGATGCATCACAAATGTCACGTCAAATTCAGTTTTACATACAGGGTGTCCCAGAAAACGTGTCATTGAATTATAATAAAAAAACTACACCACCTAGAGTCATGCGGTCAATGGCATTTCTTCTTACTGGGTTTTTGCCACGTCCTCGTGGGAATGTCGTGTAACGTAAGTTTAATTATGTAAATTTTTGCGAGCTTAAGCCGGAAATTTGCCTAGTAAAGATAACTTTTTTACCCCACCAATGTGAAGAGCGTGTCTAATTTAGTCAAATTAATGATAATTGACAGGGATATTCAGAAGCTATCCCATCGGAAAAAATAGCCGAACATCATGCTCTACGGAGGTCGCACAGAATAGCGCACAATGAATTTTTCAGCGCAATCTTTGTCAGTCCGACGAAAGGAGGTTAGAAACCCAGCCCTCCCCGACATCCCAGAAAGAGATAAAACAGACACGGCTTATCACGTCCGACTTTCGCTGGGATAATGCTTTCCCTCTCCCAATTTTAGGAACTGTTACATTTTCTACTATCACTCTGTGGGCTGGCTTCGAAACCTCCTTTCGTCGCACTGACAGCGATTGCGCTCAAAAAGTCATCGCGCGCTATGGTCCGGTGCTCCGAAAAACATGATGTTCGACTATTTTTTCCGATGGGACTGCTTGTGAATATCACTGTGAATTATCATGAAATTGAGTGAATTCGGCACGCTCTTCATATTGGTGGGGTAAAAAAGTTACCTTTACTTGGCAAATTTCCGAGTTCAGTTCGCAAATATTTACATATTAAAACTTGGAGTACATGACATTCACATTAGAATGTGGCAAAAACCTAATAAGAACAAAAGCTGTTGACCGCATGATTCTAGGTGGCGTAGTTTTTTTATTATAATTCAATGACACGTTTTCTGGGACACCCTGTATATAGAACACATTAGGATTACAACATCCGTTGTGACTGAGGTTAGGTCAGCCAGGTGAATACGTATTCCATGTGTCAACAGGGCCCACGTAGACTGTGCATCTGTCGTGACTGAGGTTAGGTTAGGTCAGGTGAATACATATTCCATGTGCTGAGAGGGCCCACGTACACTGTGCATCCATCGTGACTGAGGTTAGGTTTTTTCAGGTGAATACGTATTTCATTTGTCGAAAAGGCCCACGTAGACTGTGCATCCGTCGTGACTGAGGTTAGGTTAGGTCAGGAAAATATGTATTCCATGTGTCGGGAGGGCCCACGCAGACTGTACATCTGTCGTGACTGAGGTTAGGTTAGGTCAGGCGAATACGTATTCCATGTGTCAAGAGGGCCCACGCAGACTGTGCATCCGTCGTGACTGAGGTTAGGTTAGGCCAGGCGAATACGTATTCCATGTGTCAAGAGGGCCCACGCAGACTGTGCATCCGTCGTGACTGAGGTTAGGTCAGGTCAGGTCAGGCGAATACGTATTCCATGTGTCGAGAGGGCCCACGTAGACTGTGCATCCGTCGTGACTGAGGTTAGGTTAGGTCAGGAGAATATGTATTCCATGTGTCGATAGGGCCCACGCAGGCTGTGCATCTGTCGTGACTGAGGTTAGGTTAGGTTAGGCAAATACGTATTCCATGTGTCGAGAGAGCCCACGCAGTCTGTGCATCCATCATGACTGAGGTTAGGTGAGGTCAGGCAAATATGTATTCCATGTGTCGAGAGGTTCCATGCAGGCTGTGCATCCGTCGTGACTGAGGTTAAGTTTTTTTCAGGTGAATACGTATTCCATGTGTCGAGAGGGCCCACGTAGACTGTGCATCCATCGTGACTGAGGCTAGATTAAGTCAGGCGAATACACATTCCATGTGCCAAGAGGGCCCACGTAGACTGTGCATCCGTCATCACTGAGGTTAGGTTAGGTCAGGAGAATATGTATTCCATGTGTCGACAGGGCCCACGCAGACTGTGCATCCGTCGTGACTGAGGTTAGGTTAGGTCAGGCAAATACGTATTCCATGTGTCGACAGAGCCCATGTAGACTGTGCATCCGTCGTGACTGAGGTTAGGTTAGGTCAGATGAATACATATTGCATGCGTCGAAAGGGCTCATGCACACTGCGTCTCTGTCGTGACTGAGGTTAGGTTAGGTCAGGTGAATACGTATTCTATGTATCGAGAGGGCTCTATGTCAGAGTATTGGGCATCAAAATCTGCGAGTGTATGCAAGATACCGTTCCTTGCATGTCGGTGAGGATGCGGCCCAACCTGAACACGTTGATGTTCGTGGTTTTGGAATGGAGCACATGCGAAGTGTCGTCTGCTACACGTGTTTGCGTCCTTTGGTGAAATCAGTGTTTTATCATAGTTTCTTCCTAATGTTATGCATTATTTGTAATAAATTTACGTTTTAATTACATAAAAACGTTGAAAACTGAAAGAATTGAGTTTTATATTTTCGAGTTCGTGTCATATTTTGGCCGTTTTGGTTACGTGGGAATGGTGGTGCTGAAGTAGTAGGATTGGGGTGGAAATAGATCACGGTAATTATCCGTTTTGGAAATAGTTAATTTCGTAGCAAAATTCACAAATTTTGCAAATTGATGACAATTTTTGGTTTCTAAAATAGTCAAATTGCATGTAGAGACCGGATGGATATCGTATTTCTGTGTATTTCATAATTTTGTCTTCGTTTTTGTGGTTTTCTTGCTATTTTTTTGCCTCTAGAAGCCGCGGGATCGATGCTAAAGTTTTTCCATGAACACAATTTAGAGATGTATTGGCTAGTTCTGAACGGAAATGATAGAGACTTGCGTTACCAATTGTCAGCATCACTCTTCTAATTTTTGTTCACCTCTCACGGATTTGTACGGGTTTACGTGTTGTTTAAAAGTATAATGCTTTTATACTCTCACAAATCGTTTAAATACGCCACTGTTTTGGTAAACGCAACCTAAACTTCACGCAAGTAGTATGGAAAGCATTGCTATCTAATTCCGGCCGCCAACAGACTACCTATTAGAACATTGCAGCACTTCTGCGTGAATTACTAAATATAGCACTACTCCGCCTTAGCGCCCCGTCAGGTTATTTGGCAACTACATTTTAACGTGAATACTCGATAATACATGAACAAACCCGTGGAAAACGTGTATAAAATCATCAACATGCACGAACGTACGCGCTCGAAACCACAAGTTCCGTAATGTCAGAGTACATGTTGCAGCACCGTGCACATTACTGTGCTGTGGGACATGTGAATTGTTTTGCAAGTCCTGGCATGCTTATGAAATTCCGTGGTGCTTTACCTTGACGTCTTCCTCGTCCTCACCTTCCCATCTGTCACCAGTTACGGGCTTTTTGGCAAACGACGGAGGCTTGTAGTCCTCTTTTTCTGAAACAAATCGATTATGCGCTCAACCCATTTCGCACACCAGTGACTAGTGATCCCTCCAAATAAGCAGCAACCCGTCAACGAACATGCCGCTAACACCGCCTTACCCCAATCATCCGCCATCTTCCTCACAAGTGAAAAAGGTCACCAACAGCTGCCGCCGCATCCCGACCTTTCTTGCAGTAACTACCGCCACGTACGGTAGGCTATGGAAGTGCAGGAGAACCGAAAACTCGAGTCAACTCAGAGCTTCCAAAGGAATTCAGATCGTAGGAGATTTTTCGCGCGATTTTTCCCTACATGCAAGTGCATCACAAAGCAGGGATTACCGCATGGACTGACATCACACATCAGATAAACTGATGTTCTGAGGCTGGAACAACATAGAGGGGACAGATACACACAAAGCCTCAAATTGCCTAAGAAATCAACGATGAAAGATGAAAGTCACTGAAAAGGTTAGCCAGCTGTAGGGATCGAACCCACATCTTCTGGATTGCCGGTCCAGGGCTCTACCAATTGAGCTAAGCTAACACGCCTCTCCAGCGACTTTCGGGGTGCGTCATCTGAAGGGACGACAAACCAGCCACTCACTCTCACTCACCCTCCTTTCACTCTTACATTTTTGCTCACTCATACACACGTTCATACGACGGAAATCGACGCAAGCGGCACCTGTTGAACAAGAGATCGCCTGTTGAACACACATCGCCCTCTCGATCATATCCGAAACTACTAAAACTCGATAACTCTATATGCAGATAATTTCTCAGGGATCGGAACCGAAACTGAAACCGAAAACCATTAAAAAAACCCGTATTTGTCGCTGAACCAGAACTGAACCGAAATAAATTTAAAGGAGCATCGAAATCATTTCGAACATATATTTTTTCAACGCTTGATATGAACATACTACCTTCATAAACTGTCACGCAGAATATTTCCTTCGAAAAGCGCGAATTTTCTGAGAAAATTATTGCAAGAATGTGCTCTGCGGCGACAGGGCGACATCAGGCTCCAACAGCTCCCCATAGAGCCCATAGTTTGAGATGGTGGTGGTGGTGGGTGGTGATAGGGCTTGCAGTTTGAGATAATTCACACAACACTAGGCACACGACCAATGAGAGTGCAACGTTGTAGAAATTATGCAATGCCAGTCGGCCAATCAGGAGCCTTAGCTTTGGCTGACCTTTCGACCGGTTCTGGCTACCATCGACTTCTACCGGATTTTACGCCTACCGCCATTACCCGATATTCAAAATAACTGAAGCTTCTTTTGGCTAAAAGAAATATTTATTTGACACAAAGCAGTGATTCAAAGATCTGATACATGGATGCACTGTGAATACAAAGTCCACTGCGTTGCTGACGCACTGTAACTAAGTTCGAACTTGAAGCAAAACGAACACAGCTCTCGAAATCCGACGGGGCCCGCGCTTGTTCTTCACACTCCAACCGCTCCAACTCACGAATCATTCCAGTTCCGGAGTTGATAGACTGTTCGTGGGAGAACAGTCGTGTCCAGGAACAGCACAACACACGTTGAAGCACATCGACGCATGAATAAACCAGCGAACACTTCTACAAACTGTTCTGCCGATTGACATCACCGAAGCACGAATTACAAGAGTAGGACGCCTTGCCGGCCGATTTTATGAAGATCATCTTCTTTCGTTGTTTGCAGAGCGGAAAAGGCGCTTGTGTGGCACGTAATCGTAATCCTGTCTTTGTTGTCAGGCCTCAAAATCCGACGGCGCCCGAACGCGTTCTTCACGCACCAACCGCACCAGCCCACGAAGCATTCCAGTTCCGTAGTTGATAGACTGTACGTGGGATAATAGTCGTGTCCAGGAACAGCACAACACGCGCAGAATCACAAACTGTTCTGCCGATTAACATCACCGAAACACGGAACACAAGAGGACGGACGCCGTGCCGACCGATGCGAGCTATTTCGAAACTATGCTGAAACTGCTGAAACGGCCGCCGGGACGCTGCACGCACATGCGCGCGTACAAAATGCGATTTCAAGCCGTTGTCGACCAATCGGAGCGCGCACGCAGTCTGGGCCAATGAGCTTGCAACGTTGTAGATTGGCGCAGTGGTACATACTCTACAGCCGCATCCTCGGTTACCTGAGGACAGATCACTGATCTCTATGTATAAAGGCTGGATCGCGTATGGGAGAGGGGCTCGTGGGAGAGAGGCACGCATTCGGGCCGACATGTTGGTGGGCCCTAAAACGCTGCGTGTGCCCATTGGAAACAATGGGAGGCAACAGAGATTGTGAGTATTTATTGCGCTACAGGCGTTGATCATTGTTTGTCGTCACGCGATTTTGTAAGGTGCCAGTATACTGATGTATCCTAACAGTGTTTCGCAGGTGCCCTGCATTTCGATTCTTAATAACGTTATGTTTTGCATTCCGAAACTAGACCGTCACTGCAGTGCAGCGCTGGGAATTGTACTACAGCACGTTTCCCAGCCAATATTTCAATAAGAAACGATGTGAGGTTAACAACAACCATGTATATAATATCCCGTGCTGCGTTCTGGACAAAAATTGTTCCACAAAGAACGGTCCCAGAAGGGATACCCGCATGGTAGAAAGAAATCGCCCCGTAGAATCACAGCCGTTGTTTCAAACAGGCGTATGCGTTTAATTTGATTGATATCAAGCAAGAAAGGGTCTTTTAGTGAACGACAGTGGTGTCTTCGATGTAATGCCTCGCAAATATGAACACACCGAAGCATCCCAAACAATTACCGCACGCAATTAGATTACGCTTAGGCCAGTTAATCTAGGTGTTGATGTAAACTTAATAAAGTTATTTAGTAAGTGGTAACACCTCCTTGAGACACAAAACTTATATCCTTTTGAAGTACAGCACTTCTTTTTTCTTCTTCCTTCATTTTTTCTGATTATTTGCAGGTGAAATTGAATGTCCTTCTCGCGTACTCACATGCTTTTGCTGAATAGAACTGCAGCGTGAACAAAGCTGCGTAAGGATGGGGGCCTGCCATCCACTGCTGACTTTGTCATGCTAGTTATGTGGAGCACGTTGCAAAAAATGCAGCTGCACATCTGAAACTCCAATCATTATCATCGTCATCTAAAAGGGAATGTGGTAGCACTGCTGTGAAACCAGGCACGATTTCTGAAAACCCTCTATGGCACTTTCCGCAGTTTGCACACTTTTCTTCAGCGTCAGTCTCTCTCATAGGAGTCACTTTGCATTAACAGTGACTCCCATCTTACATTTTCATGTGCGAGGGCTCTCTTGCACTACACATGTACGGTTTCCCAACTGCAACATGACGATTTGGAGCTTGAAACTGGAGCCCTGGTGTTCCCTGTGTATGAAATGATACCAACTGAATCTTGTCAAACGTGATGTTTAATGGAAGATGGCTTTCTTGGTTGTGCATTCTGAGTGACAAAGATTAACACGATATGCTTTTGTAATGATAAGTGATGTTATGCTCTATGAATAAAGAAAATATACATTTTTCAAGTTCAACATTTATTCTGGCATATACGCATTTCAAGATACAATGAATGCGCAGGGAAGTGACAAAACAATACATTTATTGTTTTGTGACCTCCCTGCAATGACAATATATATCACAGAAATGACAACGTACAGGTACACTATGTAAATATGTTGCACCCAATTTTCATACATGCTGAATTTTAAATTTTTGTTTTGCTGCCTATGTGTTCAGTGTATTACAAATTGCGTAATGCAAACAACACTTTGTTAATTTCAAGCTTTTTGCTCCCATCCAAGATATTCCTGTCCTGAAGGAACCGCCCCTTCGACACCATAAATATTCAGTAGGTTTCACTCTGGCAGGCCCTGCCACTGCAAATTTCCTGAATTGAAACCCTTCAATCTGTGTCATAACCTTAAATACGTCAATATTTTTGCAAGTAGTTTACATGCTGGAGGACACTCCTCCTGCAGCTAAGGCAACTACAGAGAGTTCCAAGAGGCCGAAGGTAAACCTACAGCTGCATGAGTTTGATCAACAGTAGTGCATTCTCAAGAAATAATTTTCTTCTTATAGCATATATGTGCATGCCTAGTAACTGAAACAATGACCACAGTTCCGCAACGAGTTTTAATTCCTGAGGGTGTACACTGTAGAGGTGGGTTTGATCTACAACAGTTAATACAAGGTATTATATACTATGAATCAGTGATGGCCACTAAGTACTTCTACTATAACTACTAACTACTTTGCAATGGAGTAGTTTAACTAGTAGTTCAACTACTTTTCAGGCAGGGTAGTTAAAACTACTTCTTTAACTACTGCAGTGTAGTTTAACTACATCTATAACTACTTAATGTTGTCCATCAACACCAATCCCATTCTATAGCGTTCTAAGACCCCTAAATATGAATCACAAGCAGTGATAAAAGTGAAAATTTAGTACACATGCACGGCACAATTGCTCTGCACCTCCGTTCTCATCAAACAAGTAGCTCAAGGTAAAAATCGGAAGCACAGCCATGCCGTAAAGCTTGCGGCAAAATCGGAAGTAGTTGGCGCCTGCAGTAACCTAACTACTGTAGCCAACTACTCGAAATAGTAGTTTAACTAGTAGTTGCACACTACATTTCTGCAAGTAGTTGATAACTACTTTTTAACTACAATCAGGTAGTTTAACTACATGCAGTTAACTACTGGCCATCACTGCTATGAATACCTTTAAAAATCTCATGTGACACATATGCTTTTACTTTTTGGAGGTGCTGCGGTGATCGAAGTTTGTGGGCACTGCTCAGGTTTTGCACTGCTCAGGTTTTGCACCCATTTCTTGCGTATGTCGAGGCAGCTGTGAAGGAGAGAACATTTGTTAGGTTGCAACTAGTTAAAAATAAATATGTTGTTTAGTAAAAGCATCGCATAAATGTTTAAAACATCAGTTTAAAACAGGGTTTACAATCTTGATATCTTTTAAAAATTTCAACGTTTAAACGCTGTTGTAAAAGAAATTATAGCTTCATCACTAAGACACAATGCTGGGTGAAGGGGTCTAAGGTGTATATAAAGCTCTTTGAAGTGATGTGTTCCATGATGTGAACATGTAAAGAGAATGTACAAAATTGAGAGAGGATCACCACAGTGCGTGCACTGGGGTGGTTCCTCCTCGTACAGTAGGAACCCGTGAATGAGGAACATGATACTTATCTGTAAGCTCGATCGCATCAGACGATGACACAGGTGATGCTCGATGACACAGACGATCCTCCGGGTAGCCCCCGTGAGGAAACCTGTATTGAGGGACCACACTGCTGCAAATAACACGACAAGATACAAATTATTATTATCGCAACAAGCTGACAACATAGCTCAGACACAAAGGCGGTATCCAAGTCACACCACACCACCGTTACGTAGGATTCTTTGTCACAAAAAAAACCAAGGCACAAAATAATACCAATACAAGAAAAAGGGTGACTATCTTGGTCTTATTATGACGTAATACTGAACTTATACGCGAAGGTGGTTCAAAGAAATGACTGTGCACTTGCTTCCGTAGAGAACACTTGGTACCGTGCTAGCAATGCATGCAGAAAAGCGCTCGAGTGCTCGCACATATTGATGACACCACTATCAGTGTAGTGTCACATGTTATCTCCAGCATGTTATGCACTCAAACTGTATTTGCCGGCGGGTAAAATGCAAGTGGGTTCGATTGAACCTCGGAAGAGCGATCAAACAACTTGCACCCAGTGCTGGTTTTGGACAAAAAAAAAAAAAACACTTCATAATTGTCAAATAAATGTACAGAATGGACGTCTATTTATACCTTGATAAAGAATGACTCACCTGTAGAAATTTCGGCCCGGTATCATTGCCGGTACGGTTGGTACGACCGTAATTGCAAGAAGTTGCCATGATCGCTGCGGCGACTGTTTTGGGTATAGTAAGATGGCGGCCGGTTGCCACACGATCGCGCTCCCTATCCGCGATCCAGCCTTTTACAATCGAGATCAGTGGGACAGATCCCCCAAACTCACCTCGGAAAAGCGTGCAACGAAGACGGCCGCCACTAGACAGAGCCGTATATTAAAAGGGAGTCTGGCCATTAATGGGTCATGCCTATACCTGAAGCTCCACCCACTTTTTCAGCTTTCCGACCAATGAAGTCTTGAAATATGGGGCGCTATCAATCAGCCTATCCTCACTATTTGCCCCCTTATCCAACATGGGCAGCGCCATTTTGGGTGGCAAGTGGATTGGATGGGATTGAAATGGATACCTCTCGCAATCAGCAAAACTAGTGGATTGTTGGTGCAAATTTGATAAGCGCCACCTAGGGAGCGTAAGGCACGTCGGGAATTGTCGTCTGCTTCCGTCGTTGTACCGCTGCCGGCAGAACCATCTGCTGGGACACATTCTGTTGTCGGTATGATTTTTAAACAAATCTACATGAATAGTTGGAATATAAGAGGCAAGAATGTTTATATCCATGAAATCCAGCTGTTAAAAATAAGATTGTACAGCACAGCGCCGTTTTTGTTATGATTTCGTTGTGGTCGCCGCGATCGCCGTGTTCACTAGGCCTAACACCGGCGACAAAACGTATTATTTTCAGTTAGATATTGATGAATGAGCATAAGTTGAAACTGATTTCTGAGAAATTTATATTAGGATGTACATTTGCAGCGTAAAATCAGGTTAGTCTGTGAAAAATTTTTGTCACGAAATCCCCGCTTCACTGCGTTTGTTTTCGTCGCCATTTTGGGTGGCAGTATGGTGTCATGGCGACCCCCTTGGTAAAAAGCAAACCAATCAGAGGAGCGAAACTGTGATTGACAGGTCGAGCCTCTTTTTGTGACTCCTCCCAATGGCCAGACTCCCTTTATGTTGGCTGACCACTCTGAAAGACCCTTCTGGTCGCTTAGGCCGTTGGGTCCTGAGCCTCCAGCCATTCGACTATGCCATCAAGTACAAGTCCGGCCGGAAACATCGTGATGCCGACGCGCTATCGCGCTGCCCATTGCCCGCTCTGCAACCTACCGAAGGAGAAACAGATGGCACGATAAGCGTCCTGTCCTCACCTCCTATCGATCTGCCCGTCCTCCAAGAACACCAGATTCTCGACCCAGACTTCTCGAAGATTGTCCGCCATCTGAATGGCTCCTCCCCTTCCCCTGACCGCAAATTCCAGCGGCGGTGCAAAAACTTCATACTAATGGACGGAACACTCTACAAGCGCAACTACGATCCCGAAGGTCAGCGTTTGTTGCTCGCCGTACCACGCACCCTCCGTCAGCTAATCCTAAAGAGCCTGCATGATGACCCTACGGCGGGCCACTTGGGGTTCTTCAAAACATACGAACGTATTCGGAAACGGTATTTCTGGCCTAGGATGTACACAACGGTCCACAAATACGTTTCATCGCGCCTCTCATGTCAACGCCGGAAGGCGTCCCCTTCGCCCTCTGCTGGCTTTTTACAGCCATTGCCCCCGCCCCATGCACCATTTGGTCGTGTCGGCGTCGACTTACTCGGCCCCTTGCCTGTTTCGCCAGCTGGAAACAAGTGGGTTGTCGTCGCCATCGACCACCTCACACGTTACGTTGAGACCGCCCCGCTCCGTAGTGGCTCTTCAGAAGAACTCGCAAACTCTTTCATCCACAGCCTCCTCCTCCGCCATGGTGCACCTCGTGTGCTGCTCAGCGACCGCGGCCGCCCGTTCCTTGCCCGTCTGCTTCAGGATATCCTGCGTGCGTGCTCCGTTGCGCATCACTTCACTTCTGCATACCATCCGCAAACTAATGGCCTTACAGAGAGGTTCAACCATACTCTTGGTGATATGCTCTCCCTCTACGTGTCTTCCGACCAAACGAACTGGGACACCCTCTTGCCCTATGTCACATATGCCTATAACACCGCCATTCAATCCACGACAAATTTCAGTCCATTCCGGTTCGTATACGGCAGAGAACCAGTCTCTAACGTTGACACCATCTTTCTATATCATCCTTCCACCGACCACAACCTCACATTGGCCGAAGCAACATCACGAACTGAGGAGTGTCGCCAGCTCGCACGGTGCCGCACATTCGGTCAGCAGGCCGCCGCCAAGCTGCGTTACGACGAGCGTCACAGACATGTATCCTACGACGTCGGCGACCTCGTCTGGCTCTGGGTACCCGTTCGCAAACCCGGCCTCTGCGAAAAGCTCATTTGCCGCTACCTTGGTCCCTACCGTATACTCTCCAAAAACTCTGACGTTAATTACTCCGTGGAACCTGTTGATTTACCTTCCGACCGCCGTAGCCGTTCCCGAGAAAATGCTCACGTATCCCGCCTCAAGCCCTACAAACACCCTTCATCCTCTGAGGACATCCCAGCCAGGATGGCTTCGTCTTCGGCCGGGGGGAAGATGTGAGGGAGAACCATAGCCATGCTCATCGCCATCAGCCCTTTAGCGCGAGTTTTCAGCAGAGTTCGAGGCAACTCGTTACAAGTAACTCGTTACTGTAACTAAGTTCCTTTTTTTGGTAACTTGTAACTTAACTCGGTACATTTGCGCCGTGGTAACTTTCACAGGAACTAGTTCCTTTTTCAGATAACTTTGCCAAAGTAACTTAAGTTAAGTTCCAAGTTACTTTTAACTAGCTTTTCACTCACGTCCACATATTTTCTTGCTTTCTCTCCGGTTCCTTCATGGCATTTTTTGCCATAAAACGTGATATTCAATCAATGACAGTACTTTATTCAGGAAGTAAGAACCGCTGCCATTGAAATGAAGCTGAACCATTGTGCGAAAACAAAGGGTTTAAGATGCAAAGCGTTCGAATAGACCTCTACCAGAGAAACATCATCATGACATTGGTAGACAGACTGAAACCGAAACAAATCGGAAGGAGGGCTGGGTTCCACGAACATGCACTTGTTCGCTGTCTCCCATTGGAAGGAAAGTAGGACCGAGGGTCGCGTCTCTTTAAGGGACCATGTCGTAATCCCCTCAAGACCGTGGCTTTCGGGCGCGACCTGTTCACCTCTATCTTCGAGCGTAGTTCAATTCTACCAAATTTTGGCGCTGTCGAACACTATGACTTCATTTGTTTACAAACAGGGAGAGGTCTATTGTTGAACATAAATGAAAACGATCTAAGTGTGTTGCACTCCTCCGCAGGCAGCTCAAAGTCTAACTCAACTGCTCACGCGCACTGCACCTGCGTAATGCTATTTTTTGTCCGAAGTAACTTGGAAGTAACTCGTTCTTTTTTTAAGTAACTCAGTAACTGCGAGTTACATCTCATGCTGAAGAACTTCGTTATTAACTTAGTTACATTTTGCACGCGGTAACTTAACTTGTAACGAGTTCTTTTTGACAGGTAACTTCTCAATCTATGGTTTTCAGATCACCCGCATTCTTTCGCTTGGCTGCCATAAAACCACACGCTAAGCTTCCTGTCTCTCCCGTCTTATTCGCCTCTTAACATTTGGTGGAGGTGCCACTAGATACCCCACTGTTGCCGTTCCGGATCACTTCAGCGCGCTAAGTTTAGCGGCAAAATGTTTTTGTTGTTTCTGCGAATGAATCTAGTCTTTATATGTCCAAATAAAACGCGTATAACAACTTTCTCAGTCGTGTTTCACTTTTTGGTCCCGTTTTTTAACGTGTTGAGCGATAGGAAGGATCTAGTGCAAGGCTGCGTGCATCACATAGCGTACCTGCCGTACCAGGCGCCGCAGGCGTCCATTTCTCCTTCGGTGACTTGGCCTGGCTTGGATTGTGCTTCACCTGGATCTTTAGCGCGCTACAATCCACGCAAGCCAACGTCTGGTAACAATGGGGTATCTAAGGGCGGCCTCCGGCATTGCACGCATCGGGATAGGAACAAATACATGGGAAAATGGCGACCTTGGGGGACCTGCCTGAGGAGGACTGGCGACATCCCACAAGCCGAGTCAGGCGTGTGGTGACGTCAGGCGGCCGACCACTTCATTGGCTGCCGGAAGCGTCCGCCCCGCCAGAATCGTCTGCTAGCTCCGGAACACTCCGGAATCGTGGCGACGTACCGACTGAGGCGCTGTTGCTATTCATTTGCGTTTGACATTCACTTGCGTTCTTACATGAGTTTTCTCGTACGTTTTGCATAAAACGAGACTGCGGGCAGTGTAAAAGGTGTGGCTAGGCCTCTGTGTTGCCGTGACGGCCCGGGTTGAGGTGGATCGTACGCGGTTGTGGTTTCTGTTCCGATCGTGCTGAGGTGTCGTTAATTAGTGAACGGTATTGTGCCTGTGTGTGCAGCATACATATGATACGACTAAATACATTCCTGTCAGGTGGAGATTTATTCCATCTGCCATTGTTGTATGCTGCTGACCATTCAAAAAGAAATTGCTTATTTGGCCATGTGTTTGAGGGTTTCCCACAGATCGCTAGCAGATGAACTCTACTGACTTTATTTTGGTATCCATGTTGTTGTGCTTGTGGAGACGTTCCGCTCCTGGTATCAGTAAGATATGGTAAGCGCAGTGTTACACATCTATGCATTCATCGGTCCGCTCTTTCGCCTCAGAAATGCCAGTGTCCATGCGGTTCAGAGCCCATAGTGTTGACCACAACACGGAGAAATCATGATGGTCGACGACCTCTTCAAGTTAAAACACTGGTCACTGCGCCGCGTCTTCGTGACTATGGATTTGTAACCAAGAAGAAGCACTATATTTCAATCCGAATGTTCGTTCACACTTCGCAGCATCACTTACCGGCCTCTGGTACATTCGTGTGGCGATATCGAAGCTGGCGGAGCTTATGCTCCAACTCCATAAAACGTTTCGTCAAGAAGAGCAGACGTGTCGCCTAAAGAGTGTTCAGTTCACCACCTGTCCTTTCCACGACGTCCGATGAACAACAACGCTTCCTCCTCAGTCGGCTTGCCGGCGCCGCGACGCCGGAGAAACCGCCAAAAAGAAAGAAAAAGACGGCGCGGCCATATGACGTCAGCGGCTGGCAGCCGAGTGAGGGGGCATTTCTGACGCGAGATTCAAACATGCGTCTAGCCGCAGATTTATTCCGCTCTCCAATTGGATGCCAATGCGCAGGCGCACTATGCGCGTTCGAGCAGACGACTCTCCTCTCCCACTCTCCATCTCCTTTCTTCTCCGTTCCTTCTCTTGAGTTCGCGCCAGCGCATAGCTGGGCGAAATCACTCATGAGGCTCATGAGTGCCCCTCACGCTCACCTCACGCCTTTGAGGTGAGGGTGAGTGAGGGCAAGCCCGCGATGAGGCCATCCGTGAGTGCACTCATGAGGTTTTGCCCCTCACGAGGTCTCCTGTGAGTGCACTCATGAGGTTTTGCCCCTCATGAGACCTCCTGTGAGTGCACTCATGAGGTCTGAGGGGCGCCAGGTCTGGGTGAGTGAAGTCACTGGTGAGGCCTGAGGGGTGTGAGGTCACAATGAGTGCACTCAGAAATGAGGTCAAATGACCCATGAGAGGCTTGCGCAAATTATGAAGGCACTCACACGTGAGGCCTTCAGTAACGCGAAGCCTATTTACGACGCTCAAGCCATGAGGCTTATGGTGAGTGCACTCATCCTCATATGTGGGGTGGACAGGGTATCTATTTATTGATGACTAAAAAACTAGACCGTGGCAGGGACCGCTTTGTTGTATTTCCTGCGCAGCCATCTGAAGGGGGATTGTGCACGTTTTTAGCAATTTCGTCTACGTCGCGCTCGGAACACAGCGAAGCGTTCTAAGCTGATTGATTACTTGATGATATGGTTCCAATGACCCAACTACCAGCGGGGTGCACATTAAAGGACTGACGTGCACATTTTTAGCAATTTCGTCTATGTCTCGCTGGGAATACAGCTAAGAGTCCTGAGCTGACTGGTTACTTGATGATATGGTTCCAATGACCCAACTACCAGCGGGGTGCACATTAAAGGACTGACGTGCACATTTTTAGCAATTTCGTCTACGTCGCGCTCGGAACACAGCGAAGCGTTCTAAGCTGATTGATTACTTGATGATATGGTTCCAATGACCCAACTACCAGCGGGGTGCACATTAAAGGACTGACGTGCACATTTTTAGCAATTTCGTCTATGTCTCGCTGGGAATACAGCTAAGCGTCCTGAGCTGACTGGTTACTTGATGATATGGTTCCAATGACCCAACTACCAGCGGGGTGCACATTAAAGGACTGACGTGCACATTTTTAGCAATTTCGTCTATGCCTCGCTGGGAGCACAGCGAAGCGTCCTGAGCTGACTGGTTACTTGATGATATGGTTCCAATGACCCAACTACCAGCGGGGTGCACATTAAAGGGCTGGTGTGCACATTTTTAGCAATTTCGTCTATGTCTCGCTGGGAACACAGCGAAGCGTCCTGAGCTGACGGGTTACTTGATGATATGGTTCCAATGACCCAACTACCAGCGGGGTGCACATTAAATGGCTGGTGTGCACACTTTTAGCAATTTCGTCTATGTCTCGCTGGGAACGCAGCGAAGCGTCATGAGCTGACTGGTTACTTGATGATATGGTTCCAATGACCCAACTACCAGCGGGGTGCACATTAAAGGGCGGGTGTGCACATTTTTAGCAATTTCGTCTATGTCTCGCTGGGAACACAGCGAAGCGTCCTGAGCTGACTGGTTACTTGATGATATGGTTCCAATGACCCAACTACCAGCGGGGTGCACATTAAAGGGCTGGTGTGCACATTTTTAGCAATTTCGTCTATGCCTCGCTGGGAATACAGCAAAGCGTCCGGAGCTGACTGGTTACATGATGATATGGTTCCAATGACCCAACTACCAGCGGGGTGCACATTAAAGGGCTGGTGTGCACATTTTTAGAAATTTCGTCTATGTCTCGCTGGGAATACAGCTAAGCGTCCTGAGCTGACTGGTTACTTGATGATATTGTTCCAATTACCCAAGTACCAGCGGGGTGCACATTAAAGGGCTGGTGTGCACATTTTTAGCAATTTCGTCTATGTCTCGCTGGGAACACAGCGAAGCGTCCTGAGCTGACTGGTTACTTGATGATATGGTTCCAATGACCCAACTACCAGCGGGGTGCACATTAAATGGCTGGTGTGCACATTTTTAGCGATTTCGTCTATGTTTCGCTGGGAACACAGCGAAGCGTCTTGAGCTGACTGGTTACTTGATGGTATGGTTCCAATGACCCAACTACCAGCGGGGTGCACATTAAAGGGCTGGTGTGCACATTTTTAGCAATTTCGTCTATGTCTCGCTGGGAACACAGCGAAGCGTCCTGAGCTGACTGGTTACTTGATGATATGGTTCCAATGACCCAACTACCAGCGGGGTGCACATTAAAGGGCTGGTGTGCACATTTTTAGCAATTTCGTCTATGTCTCGCTGGGAACACAGCGAAGCGTCCTGAGCTGACTGGTTACTTGATGATATGGTTCCAATGACCCAACTACCAGCGGGGTGCACATTAAAGGGCTGGTGTGCACATTTTTAGCAATTTCGTCTATGCCTCGCTGGGAATACAGCAAAGCGTCCTGAGCTGACTGGTTACATGATGATATGGTTCCAATGACCCAACTACCAGCGGGGTGCACATTAAAGGGCTGGTGTGCACATTTTTAGTAATTTCGTCTATGTCTCGCTGGGAACACAGCGAAGCCTCCTGAGCTGACTGGTTACTTGATGATATGGTTCCAATGACCCAACTACCAGCGGGGTGCACATGAAAGGACTGACGTGCACATTTTTAGAAATTTCGTCTATGCCTCGCTGGGAATTCAGCTAAGCGTCCTGAGCTGACTGGTTACTTGATGATATGGTTCCAATGACCCAACTACCAGCGGGGTGCACATTAAAGGGCTGGTGTGCACATTTTTAGCAATTTCGTCTATGTCTCGTTGAGAACACAGCGAAGCGTCCTGAGCTGACTGGTTACTTGATGATATGGTTCCAATGACCCAACTACCAGCGGGGTGCACATTAAAGGGCTGGTGTGCACATTTTTAGCAATTTCGTCTATGTCTCGCTGGGAACACAGCGAAGCGTCCTGAGCTGACTGGTTACTTGATGATATGGTTCCAATGACCCAACTACCAGCGGGGTGCACATTAAAGGGCTGGTGTGCACATTTTTAGCAATTTCGTCTATGTCTCACTGGGAACACAGCGAAGCGTCCTGAGCTGACTGGTTACTTGATGATATGGTTCCAATGACCCAACTACCAGCGGGGTGCACATTAAAGGACTGACGTGCACATTTTTAGCAATTTCGTCTATGTCTCGCTGGGAATACAGCGAAGCGTCTTGAGCTGACTGGTTACTTGATGATATGGTTCCAATGACCCAACTACCAGCGGGGTGCACATTAAAGGGCTGGTGTGCACATTTTTAGCAATTTCGTCTATGTCTCGCTGGGAACACAGCGAAGCGTCCTGAGCTGACTGGTTACTTGATGATATGGTTCCAATGACCCAACTACCAGCGGGGTGCACATTAAAGGACTGACGTGCACATTTTTAGCAATTTCGTCTATGTCTCGCTGGGAACACAGCGAAGCGTCCTGAGCTGACTGGTTACTTGATGATATGGTTCCAATGACCCAACTACCAGCGGGGTGCACATTAAAGGGCTGACGTGCACATTTTTAGCAATTTCGTCTATGTCTCGCTGGGAACACAGCGAAGCGTCCTGAGCTGACTGGTTACTTGATGATATGGTTCCAATGACCCAACTACCAGCGGGGTGCACATTAAAGGACTGACGTGCACATTTTTAGCAATTTCGTCTATGTCTCGCTGGGAACACAGCGAAGCGTCCTGAGCTGACTGGTTACTTGATGATATGGTTCCAATGACCCAACTACCAGTGGGGTGCACATTAAAGGGCTGGTGTGCACATTTTTAGCAATTTCGTCTATGTCTCGCTGGGAACACAGCGAAGCGTCTTGAGCTGACTGGTTACTTGATGATATGGTTCCAATGACCCAACTACCAGCGGGGTGCACATTAAAGGGCGGGTGTGCACATTTTTAGCAATTTCGTGTATGTCTCGCTGGGAACACAGCGAAGCGTCCTGAGCTGACTGGTTACTTGATGATATGGTTCCAATGACCCAGCTACCAGCGGGGTGCACATTAAAGGGCTGGTGTGCACATTTTTAGCAATTTCGTCTATGCCTCGCTGGGAATACAGCAAAGCGTCCTGAGCTGACTGGTTACATGATGATATGGTTCCAATGACCCAACTACCAGCGGGGTGCACATTAAAGGGCTGGTGTGCACATTTTTAGAAATTTCATCTATGTCTCGCTGGGAATACAGCTAAGCGTCCTGAGCTGACTGGTTACTTGATGATATGGTTCCAATGACCCAACTACCAGCGGAGTGCACATTAAAGGGCTGGTGTGCACATTTTTAGCAATTTCGTCTATGTCTCGCTGGGAACACAGCGAAGCGTCCTGAGCTGACTGGTTACTTGATGATATGGTTCCAATGACCCAACACCAGCGGGGTGCGCATTGAAGGGCTGGTGTGCACATTTTTAGCAATTTCGTCTATGTCTCGCTGGGAACACAGCGAAGCGTCCTGAGCTGACTGGTTACTTGATGATATGGTTCCAATGACCCAACTACCAGCGGGGTGCACATTAAATGGCTGGTGTGCACATTTTTAGCAATTTCGTGTATGTCTCGCTGGGAACACAGCGAAGCGTCCTGAGCTGACTGGTTACTTGATGATATGGTTCCAATGACCCAGCTACCAGCGGGGTGCACATTAAAGGGCTGGTGTGCACATTTTTAGCAATTTCGTCTATGCCTCGCTGGGAATACAGCAAAGCGTCCTGAGCTGACTGGTTACATGATGATATGGTTCCAATGACCCAACTACCAGCGGGGTGCACATTAAAGGGCTGGTGTGCACATTTTTAGAAATTTCATCTATGTCTCGCTGGGAATACAGCTAAGCGTCCTGAGCTGACTGGTTACTTGATGATATGGTTCCAATGACCCAACTACCAGCGGAGTGCACATTAAAGGGCTGGTGTGCACATTTTTAGCAATTTCGTCTATGTCTCGCTGGGAACACAGCGAAGCGTCCTGAGCTGACTGGTTACTTGATGATATGGTTCCAATGACCCAACTACCAGCGGGGTGCACATTAAAGGGCTGGTGTGCACATTTTTAGCAATTTCGTCTATGTCTCACTGGGAACACAGCGAAGCGTCCTGAGCTGACTGGTTACTTGATGATATGGTTCCAATGACCCAACTACCAGCGGGGTGCACATTAAAGGACTGACGTGCACATTTTTAGAAATTTCGTCTATGCCTCGCTGGGAATACAGCTAAGCGTCCTGAGCTGACTGGTTACTTGATGATATGGTTCCAATGACCCAACTACCAGCGGGGTGCACATTAAAGGGCTGGTGTGCACATTTTTATCAATTTCGTCTATGTCTCGCTGGGAACAGACCAAACTACCAGCGAGGTGCACATTAAAGGGCTGGTGTGCACATTTTTAGCAATTTCGTCTATGTCTTGCTGGGAACACAGCGAAGCGTCCTGAGCTGACTGGTTACTTGATGATATGGTTCCAATGACCCAACTACCGCGGGGTGCACATTAAAGGGCTGGTGTGCACATTTTTAGCAATTTCGTCTATGTCTCACTGGGAACACAGCGAAGCGTCCTGAGCTGACTGGTTACTTGATGATATGGTTCCAATGACCCAACTACCAGCGGGGTGCACATTAAAGGGCTGGTGTGCACATTTTTAGCAATTTCGTCTATGTCTCACTGGGAACACAGCGAAGCGTCCTGAGCTGACTGGTTACTTGATGATATGGTTCCAATGACCCAACTACCAGCGGGGTGCACATTAAAGGACTGACGTGCACATTTTTAGCAATTTCGTATATGTCTCGCTGGGAATACAGCGAAGCGTCTTGAGCTGACTGGTTACTTGATGATATGGTTCCAATGACCAGCCTACCAGCGGGGTGCACATTAAAGGACTGACGTGACATTTTTAGCAATTTCGTCTATGTCTCGCTGGGAACACAGCGAAGCGTCCTGAGCTGACTCGTTACTTGATGATATGGTTCGAATGACCCAACTACCAGCGGGGTGCACATTAAAGGGCTGGTGTGCACATTTTTAGTAATTTCGTCTATGTCTCGCTGGGAACACAGCGAAGCCTCCTGAGCTGACTGGTTACTTGATGATATGGTTCCAATGACCCAACTACCAGCGGGGTGCACATGAAAGGACTGACGTGCACATTTTTAGAAATTTCGTCTATGCCTCGCTGGGAATTCAGCTAAGCGTCCTGAGCTGACTGGTTACTTGATGATATGGTTCCAATGACCCAACTACCAGCGGGGTGCACATTAAAGGGCTGGTGTGCACATTTTTAGCAATTTCGTCTATGTCTCGTTGAGAACACAGCGAAGCGTCCTGAGCTGACTGGTTACTTGATGATATGGTTCCAATGACCCAACTACCAGCGGGGTGCACATTAAAGGGCTGGTGTGCACATTTTTAGCAATTTCGTCTATGTCTCGCTGGGAACACAGCGAAGCGTCCTGAGCTGACTGGTTACTTGATGATATGGTTCCAATGACCCAACTACCAGCGGGGTGCACATTAAAGGGCTGGTGTGCACATTTTTAGCAATTTCGTCTATGTCTCACTGGGAACACAGCGAAGCGTCCTGAGCTGACTGGTTACTTGATGATATGGTTCCAATGACCCAACTACCAGCGGGGTGCACATTAAAGGACTGACGTGCACATTTTTAGCAATTTCGTCTATGTCTCGCTGGGAATACAGCGAAGCGTCTTGAGCTGACTGGTTACTTGATGATATGGTTCCAATGACCCAACTACCAGCGGGGTGCACATTAAAGGGCTGGTGTGCACATTTTTAGCAATTTCGTCTATGTCTCGCTGGGAACACAGCGAAGCGTCCTGAGCTGACTGGTTACTTGATGATATGGTTCCAATGACCCAACTACCAGCGGGGTGCACATTAAAGGACTGACGTGCACATTTTTAGCAATTTCGTCTATGTCTCGCTGGGAACACAGCGAAGCGTCCTGAGCTGACTGGTTACTTGATGATATGGTTCCAATGACCCAACTACCAGCGGGGTGCACATTAAAGGGCTGACGTGCACATTTTTAGCAATTTCGTCTATGTCTCGCTGGGAACACAGCGAAGCGTCCTGAGCTGACTGGTTACTTGATGATATGGTTCCAATGACCCAACTACCAGCGGGGTGCACATTAAAGGACTGACGTGCACATTTTTAGCAATTTCGTCTATGTCTCGCTGGGAACACAGCGAAGCGTCCTGAGCTGACTGGTTACTTGATGATATGGTTCCAATGACCCAACTACCAGTGGGGTGCACATTATAGGGCTGGTGTGCACATTTTTAGCAATTTCGTCTATGTCTCGCTGGGAACACAGCGAAGCGTCCTTGAGCTGACTGGTTACTTGATGATATGGTTCCAATGACCCAACTACCAGCGGGGTGCACATTAAAGGGCGGGTGTGCACATTTTTAGCAATTTCGTGTATGTCTCGCTGGGAACACAGCGAAGCGTCCTGAGCTGACTGGTTACTTGATGATATGGTTCCAATGACCCAGCTACCAGCGGGGTGCACATTAAAGGGCTGGTGTGCACATTTTTAGCAATTTCGTCTATGCTCGCTGGGAATACAGCAAAGCGTCCTGAGCTGACTGGTTACATGATGATATGGTTCCAATGACCCAACTACCAGCGGGGTGCACATTAAAGGGCTGGTGTGCACATTTTTAGAAATTTCATCTATGTCTCGCTGGGAATACAGCTAAGCGTCCTGAGCTGACTGGTTACTTGATGATATGGTTCCAATGACCCAACTACCAGCGGAGTGCACATTAAAGGGCTGGTGTGCACATTTTTAGCAATTTCGTCTATGTCTCGCTGGGAACACAGCGAAGCGTCCTGAGCTGACTGGTTACTTGATGATATGGTTCCAATGACCCAACACCAGCGGGGTGCGCATTGAAGGGCTGGTGTGCACATTTTTAGCAATTTCGTCTATGTCTCGCTGGGAACACAGCGAAGCGTCCTGAGCTGACTGGTTACTTGATGATATGGTTCCAATGACCCAACTACCAGCGGGGTGCACATTAAATGGCTGGTGTGCACATTTTTAGCAATTTCGTGTATGTCTCGCTGGGAACACAGCGAAGCGTCCTGAGCTGACTGGTTACTTGATGATATGGTTCCAATGACCCAGCTACCAGCGGGGTGCACATTAAAGGGCTGGTGTGCACATTTTTAGCAATTTCGTCTATGCCTCGCTGGGAATACAGCAAAGCGTCCTGAGCTGACTGGTTACATGATGATATGGTTCCAATGACCCAACTACCAGCGGGGTGCACATTAAAGGGCTGGTGTGCACATTTTTAGAAATTTCATCTATGTCTCGCTGGGAATACAGCTAAGCGTCCTGAGCTGACTGGTTACTTGATGATATGGTTCCAATGACCCAACTACCAGCGGAGTGCACATTAAAGGGCTGGTGTGCACATTTTTAGCAATTTCGTCTATGTCTCGCTGGGAACACAGCGAAGCGTCCTGAGCTGACTGGTTACTTGATGATATGGTTCCAATGACCCAACTACCAGCGGGGTGCACATTAAAGGGCTGGTGTGCACATTTTTAGCAATTTCGTCTATGTCTCACTGGGAACACAGCGAAGCGTCCTGAGCTGACTGGTTACTTGATGATATGGTTCCAATGACCCAACTACCAGCGGGGTGCACATTAAAGGACTGACGTGCACATTTTTAGAAATTTCGTCTATGCCTCGCTGGGAATACAGCTAAGCGTCCTGAGCTGACTGGTTACTTGATGATATGGTTCCAATGACCCAACTACCAGCGGGGTGCACATTAAAGGGCTGGTGTGCACATTTTTATCAATTTCGTCTATGTCTCGCTGGGAACAGACCAAACTACCAGCGAGGTGCACATTAAAGGGCTGGTGTGCACATTTTTAGCAATTTCGTCTATGTCTTGCTGGGAACACAGCGAAGCGTCCTGAGCTGACTGGTTACTTGATGATATGGTTCCAATGACCCAACTACCGCGGGGTGCACATTAAAGGGCTGGTGTGCACATTTTTAGCAATTTCGTCTATGTCTCACTGGGAACACAGCGAAGCGTCCTGAGCTGACTGGTTACTTGATGATATGGTTCCAATGACCCAACTACCAGCGGGGTGCACATTAAAGGGCTGGTGTGCACATTTTTAGCAATTTCGTCTATGTCTCACTGGGAACACAGCGAAGCGTCCTGAGCTGACTGGTTACTTGATGATATGGTTCCAATGACCCAACTACCAGCGGGGTGCACATTAAAGGACTGACGTGCACATTTTTAGCAATTTCGTATATGTCTCGCTGGGAATACAGCGAAGCGTCTTGAGCTGACTGGTTACTTGATGATATGGTTCCAATGACCAGCCTACCAGCGGGGTGCACATTAAAGGACTGACGTGACATTTTTAGCAATTTCGTCTATGTCTCGCTGGGAACACAGCGAAGCGTCCTGAGCTGACTCGTTACTTGATGATATGGTTCGAATGACCCAACTACCAGCGGGGTGCACATTAAAGGGCTGGTGTGCACATTTTTAGTAATTTCGTCTATGTCTCGCTGGGAACACAGCGAAGCCTCCTGAGCTGACTGGTTACTTGATGATATGGTTCCAATGACCCAACTACCAGCGGGGTGCACATGAAAGGACTGACGTGCACATTTTTAGAAATTTCGTCTATGCCTCGCTGGGAATTCAGCTAAGCGTCCTGAGCTGACTGGTTACTTGATGATATGGTTCCAATGACCCAACTACCAGCGGGGTGCACATTAAAGGGCTGGTGTGCACATTTTTAGCAATTTCGTCTATGTCTCGTTGAGAACACAGCGAAGCGTCCTGAGCTGACTGGTTACTTGATGATATGGTTCCAATGACCCAACTACCAGCGGGGTGCACATTAAAGGGCTGGTGTGCACATTTTTAGCAATTTCGTCTATGTCTCGCTGGGAACACAGCGAAGCGTCCTGAGCTGACTGGTTACTTGATGATATGGTTCCAATGACCCAACTACCAGCGGGGTGCACATTAAAGGGCTGGTGTGCACATTTTTAGCAATTTCGTCTATGTCTCACTGGGAACACAGCGAAGCGTCCTGAGCTGACTGGTTACTTGATGATATGGTTCCAATGACCCAACTACCAGCGGGGTGCACATTAAAGGACTGACGTGCACATTTTTAGCAATTTCGTCTATGTCTCGCTGGGAATACAGCGAAGCGTCTTGAGCTGACTGGTTACTTGATGATATGGTTCCAATGACCCAACTACCAGCGGGGTGCACATTAAAGGGCTGGTGTGCACATTTTTAGCAATTTCGTCTATGTCTCGCTGGGAACACAGCGAAGCGTCCTGAGCTGACTGGTTACTTGATGATATGGTTCCAATGACCCAACTACCAGCGGGGTGCACATTAAAGGACTGACGTGCACATTTTTAGCAATTTCGTCTATGTCTCGCTGGGAACACAGCGAAGCGTCCTGAGCTGACTGGTTACTTGATGATATGGTTCCAATGACCCAACTACCAGCGGGGTGCACATTAAAGGGCTGACGTGCACATTTTTAGCAATTTCGTCTATGTCTCGCTGGGAACACAGCGAAGCGTCCTGAGCTGACTGGTTACTTGATGATATGGTTCCAATGACCCAACTACCAGCGGGGTGCACATTAAAGGACTGACGTGCACATTTTTAGCAATTTCGTCTATGTCTCGCTGGGAACACAGCGAAGCGTCCTGAGCTGACTGGTTACTTGATGATATGGTTCCAATGACCCAACTACCAGTGGGGTGCACATTATAGGGCTGGTGTGCACATTTTTAGCAATTTCGTCTATGTCTCGCTGGGAACACAGCGAAGCGTCTTGAGCTGACTGGTTACTTGATGATATGGTTCCAATGACCCAACTACCAGCGGGGTGCACATTAAAGGGCGGGTGTGCACATTTTTAGCAATTTCGTGTATGTCTCGCTGGGAACACAGCGAAGCGTCCTGAGCTGACTGGTTACTTGATGATATGGTTCCAATGACCCAGCTACCAGCGGGGTGCACATTAAAGGGCTGGTGTGCACATTTTTAGCAATTTCGTCTATGCCTCGCTGGGAATACAGCAAAGCGTCCTGAGCTGACTGGTTACATGATGATATGGTTCCAATGACCCAACTACCAGCGGGGTGCACATTAAAGGACTGGTGTGCACATTTTTAGAAATTTCATCTATGTCTCGCTGGGAATACAGCTAAGCGTCCTGAGCTGACTGGTTACTTGATGATATGGTTCCAATGACCCAACTACCAGCGGAGTGCACATTAAAGGGCTGGTGTGCACATTTTTAGCAATTTCGTCTATGTCTCGCTGGGAACACAGCGAAGCGTCCTGAGCTGACTGGTTACTTGATGATATGGTTCCAATGACCCAACACCAGCGGGGTGCGCATTGAAGGGCTGGTGTGCACATTTTTAGCAATTTCGTCTATGTCTCGCTGGGAACACAGCGAAGCGTCCTGAGCTGACTGGTTACTTGATGATATGGTTCCAATGACCCAACTACCAGCGGGGTGCACATTAAATGGCTGGTGTGCACATTTTTAGCAATTTCGTGTATGTCTCGCTGGGAACACAGCGAAGCGTCCTGAGCTGACTGGTTACTTGATGATATGGTTCCAATGACCCAGCTACCAGCGGGGTGCACATTAAAGGGCTGGTGTGCACATTTTTAGCAATTTCGTCTATGCCTCGCTGGGGAAAACAGCAAAGCGTCCTGAGCTGACTGGTTACATGATGATATGGTTCCAATGACCCAACTACCAGCGGGGTGCACATTAAAGGGCTGGTGTGCACATTTTTAGAAATTTCATCTATGTCTCGCTGGGAATACAGCTAAGCGTCCTGAGCTGACTGGTTACTTGATGATATGGTTCCAATGACCCAACTACCAGCGGAGTGCACATTAAAGGGCTGGTGTGCACATTTTTAGCAATTTCGTCTATGTCTCGCTGGGAACACAGCGAAGCGTCCTGAGCTGACTGGTTACTTGATGATATGGTTCCAATGACCCAACTACCAGCGGGGTGCACATTAAAGGGCTGGTGTGCACATTTTTAGCAATTTCGTCTATGTCTCACTGGGAACACAGCGAAGCGTCCTGAGCTGACTGGTTACTTGATGATATGGTTCCAATGACCCAACTACCAGCGGGGTGCACATTAAAGGACTGACGTGCACATTTTTAGAAATTTCGTCTATGCCTCGCTGGGAATACAGCTAAGCGTCCTGAGCTGACTGGTTACTTGATGATATGGTTCCAATGACCCAACTACCAGCGGGGTGCACATTAAAGGGCTGGTGTGCACATTTTTATCAATTTCGTCTATGTCTCGCTGGGAACAGACCAAACTACCAGCGAGGTGCACATTAAAGGGCTGGTGTGCACATTTTTAGCAATTTCGTCTATGTCTTGCTGGGAACACAGCGAAGCGTCCTGAGCTGACTGGTTACTTGATGATATGGTTCCAATGACCCAACTACCGCGGGGTGCACATTAAAGGGCTGGTGTGCACATTTTTAGCAATTTCGTCTATGTCTCACTGGGAACACAGCGAAGCGTCCTGAGCTGACTGGTTACTTGATGATATGGTTCCAATGACCCAACTACCAGCGGGGTGCACATTAAAGGGCTGGTGTGCACATTTTTAGCAATTTCGTCTATGTCTCACTGGGAACACAGCGAAGCGTCCTGAGCTGACTGGTTACTTGATGATATGGTTCCAATGACCCAACTACCAGCGGGGTGCACATTAAAGGACTGACGTGCACATTTTTAGCAATTTCGTATATGTCTCGCTGGGAATACAGCGAAGCGTCTTGAGCTGACTGGTTACTTGATGATATGGTTCCAATGACCAGCCTACCAGCGGGGTGCACATTAAAGGACTGACGTGACATTTTTAGCAATTTCGTCTATGTCTCGCTGGGAACACAGCGAAGCGTCCTGAGCTGACTCGTTACTTGATGATATGGTTCGAATGACCCAACTACCAGCGGGGGTGCACATTAAAGGGCTGGTGTGCACATTTTTAGCAATTTCGTCTATGTCTCACTGGGAACACAGCGAAGCGTCCTGAGCTGACTGGTTACTTGATGATATGGTTCCAATGACCCAACTACCAGCGGGGTGCACATTAAAGGACTGACGTGCACATTTTTAGAAATTTCGTCTATGCCTCGCTGGGAATACAGCTAAGCGTCTTGATCTGACTGGTTACTTGATGATATGGTTCCAATGACCCAACTACCAGCGGGGTGCACATTAAAGGGCTGGTGTGCACATTTTTATCAATTTCGTCTATGTCTCGCTGGGAACAGACCAAACTACCAGCGACGTGCACATTAAAGGGCTGGTGTGCACATTTTTAGCAATTTCGTCTATGTCTCACTGGGAACACAGCGAAGCGTCCTGAGCTGACTGGTTACTTGATGATATGGTTCCAATGACCCAACTACCAGCGGGGTGCACATTAAAGAACTGACGTGCACATTTTTAGCAATTTCGTCTATGTCTCGCTGAGAATACAGCGAAGCGTCTTGAGCTGACTGGTTACTTGATGATATGGTTCCAATGACCAGCCTACCAGCGGGGTGCACATTAAAGGACTGACGTGACATTTTTAGCAATTTCGTCTATGTCTCGCTGGGAACACAGCGAAGCGTCCTGAGCTGACTGGTTACTTGATGATATGGTTCCAATGACCCAACTACCAGCGGGGTGCACATTAAAGGGCTGGTGTGCACATTTTTAGCAATTTCGTCTATGTCTCACTGGGAACACAGCGAAGCGTCCTGAGCTGACTGGTTACTTGATGACATGGTTCCAATGACCCAACTACCAGCGGGGTGCACATTAAAGGACTGACGTGCACATTTTTAGAAATTTCGTCTATGCCTCGCTGGGAATACAGCTAAGCGTCCTGAGCTGACTGGTTACTTGATGATATGGTTCCAATGACCCAACTACCAGCGGGGTGCATATTAAAGGGCTGGTGTGCACATTTTTATCAATTTCGTCTATGTCTCGCTGGGAACAGACCAAACTACCAGCGAGGTGCACATTAAAGGGCTGGTGTGCACATTTTTAGCAATTTCGTCTCTGTCTCGCTGGGAACACAGCGAAACGTCCTGAGCTGACTGGTTACTTGATGATATGGTTCCAATGACCCAACTACCAGCGGGGTGCACATTAAAGGACTGACGTGCACATTGTTAGCAATTTCGTCTATGTCTCGCTGGGAATACAGCGAAGCGTCTTGAGCTGACTGGTTACTTGATGATATGGTTCCAATGACCAGCCTACCAGCGGGTGCACATTAAAGGACTGACGTGACATTTTTAGCAATTTCGTCTATGTCTCGCTGGGAACACAGCGAAGCGTCCTGAGCTGACTGGTTACTTGATGATATGGTTCCAATGACCCAACTACCAGCGGGGTGCACATTAAAGGGCTGGTGTGCACATTTTTAGCAATTTCGTCTATGCCTCGCTGGGAATACAGCAAAGCGTCCTGAGCTGACTGGTTACATGATGGTATGGTTCCAATGACCCAACTACCAGCGGGGTGCACATTAAAGGGCTGGTGTGCACATTTTTAGAAATTTCGTCTATGTCTCACTGGGAATACAGCTAAGCGTCCTGAGCTGACTGGTTACTTGATGATGATATGGTTCCAATGACCCAACTACCAGCGGGGTGCACATTGAAGGGCTGGTGTGCACATTTTTAGCAATTTCGTCTATGTCTCGCTGGGAACACAGCGAAGCGTCCTGAGCTGACTGGTTACTTGATGATGTGGTTCCAATGACCCAACTACCAGCGGGGTGCACATTAAAGGGCTGGTGCGCACATTTTTAGCAATTTCGTCTATGCCTCGCTGGGAATACAGCAAAGCGTCTTGAGCTGACTGGTTACTTGATGGTATGGTTCCAATGACCCAACTACCAGCGGGGGTGCACATTAAAGGGCTGGTGTGCACATTTTTAGCAATTTCGTCTATCTCTCGCTGGGAACACAGCGAAGCGTCCTGAGCTGACTGGTTACTTGATGATATGGTTCCAATGACCCAACTACCAGCGGGGTGCACATTAAAGGGCTGGTGTGCACATTTTTAACAATTTCGTCTATGTCTCGCTGGCGACACAGCGAAGCGTCCTGAGCTGACTGGTTACTTGATGATATGGTTCCAATAACCCAACTACCAGCGGGGTGCACATTAAAGGGCTGGTGTGCACATTTTTAGCAATTTCGTCTATGCCTCGCTGGGAATACAGCAAAGCGTCCTGAGCTGACTGGTTACATGATGATATGGTTCCAATGACCCAACTACCAGCGGGGTGCACATTAAAGGGCTGGTGTGCACATTTTTAGAAATTTCGTCTATGTCTCGCTGGGAATACAGCTAAGCGTCCTGAGCTGACTGGTTACTTGATGATATGGTTCCAATGACCCAACTACCAGCGGGGTGCACATTAAAGGGCTGGTGTGCACATTTTTAGCAATTTCGTCTATGTCTCACTGGGAACACAGCGAAGCGTCCTGAGCTGACTGGTTACTTGATGATATGGTTCCAATGACCCAACTACCAGCGGGGTGCACATTAAAGGACTGACGTGCACATTTTTAGAAATTTCGTCTATGCCTCGCTGGGAATACAGCTAAGCGTCTTGATCTGACTGGTTACTTGATGATATGGTTCCAATGACCCAACTACCAGCGGGGTGCACATTAAAGGGCTGGTGTGCACATTTTTATCAATTTCGTCTATGTCTCGCTGGGAACAGACCAAACTACCAGCGACGTGCACATTAAAGGGCTGGTGTGCACATTTTTAGCAATTTCGTCTATGTCTCACTGGGAACACAGCGAAGCGTCCTGAGCTGACTGGTTACTTGATGATATGGTTCCAATGACCCAACTACCAGCGGGGTGCACATTAAAGAACTGACGTGCACATTTTTAGCAATTTCGTCTATGTCTCGCTGAGAATACAGCGAAGCGTCTTGAGCTGACTGGTTACTTGATGATATGGTTCCAATGACCAGCCTACCAGCGGGGTGCACATTAAAGGACTGACGTGACATTTTTAGCAATTTCGTCTATGTCTCGCTGGGAACACAGCGAAGCGTCCTGAGCTGACTGGTTACTTGATGATATGGTTCCAATGACCCAACTACCAGCGGGGTGCACATTAAAGGGCTGGTGTGCACATTTTTAGCAATTTCGTCTATGTCTCACTGGGAACACAGCGAAGCGTCCTGAGCTGACTGGTTACTTGATGACATGGTTCCAATGACCCAACTACCAGCGGGGTGCACATTAAAGGACTGACGTGCACATTTTTAGAAATTTCGTCTATGCCTCGCTGGGAATACAGCTAAGCGTCCTGAGCTGACTGGTTACTTGATGATATGGTTCCAATGACCCAACTACCAGCGGGGTGCATATTAAAGGGCTGGTGTGCACATTTTATCAATTTCGTCTATGTCTCGCTGGGAACAGACCAAACTACCAGCGAGGTGCACATTAAAGGGCTGGTGTGCACATTTTTAGCAATTTCGTCTCTGTCTCGCTGGGAACACAGCGAAACGTCCTGAGCTGACTGGTTACTTGATGATATGGTTCCAATGACCCAACTACCAGCGGGGTGCACATTAAAGGACTGACGTGCACATTGTTAGCAATTTCGTCTATGTCTCGCTGGGAATACAGCGAAGCGTCTTGAGCTGACTGGTTACTTGATGATATGGTTCCAATGACCAGCCTACCAGCGGGGTGCACATTAAAGGACTGACGTGACATTTTTAGCAATTTCGTCTATGTCTCGCTGGGAACACAGCGAAGCGTCCTGAGCTGACTGGTTACTTGATGATATGGTTCCAATGACCCAACTACCAGCGGGGTGCACATTAAAGGGCTGGTGTGCACATTTTTAGCAATTTCGTCTATGCCTCGCTGGGAATACAGCAAAGCGTCCTGAGCTGACTGGTTACATGATGGTATGGTTCCAATGACCCAACTACCAGCGGGGTGCACATTAAAGGGCTGGTGTGCACATTTTTAGAAATTTCGTCTATGTCTCACTGGGAATACAGCTAAGCGTCCTGAGCTGACTGGTTACTTGATGATGATATGGTTCCAATGACCCAACTACCAGCGGGGTGCACATTGAAGGGCTGGTGTGCACATTTTAGCAATTTCGTCTATGTCTCGCTGGGAACACAGCGAAGCGTCCTGAGCTGACTGGTTACTTGATGATGTGGTTCCAATGACCCAACTACCAGCGGGGTGCACATTAAAGGGCTGGTGCGCACATTTTTAGCAATTTCGTCTATGCCTCGCTGGGAATACAGCAAAGCGTCTTGAGCTGACTGGTTACTTGATGGTATGGTTCCAATGACCCAACTACCAGCGGGGTGCACATTAAAGGGCTGGTGTGCACATTTTTAGCAATTTCGTCTATCTCTCGCTGGGAACACAGCGAAGCGTCCTGAGCTGACTGGTTACTTGATGATATGGTTCCAATGACCCAACTACCAGCGGGGTGCACATTAAAGGGCTGGTGTGCACATTTTTAACAATTTCGTCTATGTCTCGCTGGCGACACAGCGAAGCGTCCTGAGCTGACTGGTTACTTGATGATATGGTTCCAATAACCCAACTACCAGCGGGGTGCACATTAAAGGGCTGGTGTGCACATTTTTAGCAATTTCGTCTATGCCTCGCTGGGAATACAGCAAAGCGTCCTGAGCTGACTGGTTACATGATGATATGGTTCCAATGACCCAACTACCAGCGGGGTGCACATTAAAGGGCTGGTGTGCACATTTTTAGAAATTTCGTCTATGTCTCGCTGGGAATACAGCTAAGCGTCCTGAGCTGACTGGTTACTTGATGATATGGTTCCAATGACCCAACTACCAGCGGGGTGCACATTAAAGGGCTGGTGTGCACATTTTTAGCAATTTCGTCTATGTCTCACTGGGAACACAGCGAAGCGTCCTGAGCTGACTGGTTACTTGATGATATGGTTCCAATGACCCAACTACCAGCGGGGTGCACATTAAAGGACTGACGTGCACATTTTTAGAAATTTCGTCTATGCCTCGCTGGGAATACAGCTAAGCGTCTTGATCTGACTGGTTACTTGATGATATGGTTCCAATGACCCAACTACCAGCGGGGTGCACATTAAAGGGCTGGTGTGCACATTTTTATCAATTTCGTCTATGTCTCGCTGGGAACAGACCAAACTACCAGCGACGTGCACATTAAAGGGCTGGTGTGCACATTTTTAGCAATTTCGTCTATGTCTCACTGGGAACACAGCGAAGCGTCCTGAGCTGACTGGTTACTTGATGATATGGTTCCAATGACCCAACTACCAGCGGGGTGCACATTAAAGAACTGACGTGCACATTTTTAGCAATTTCGTCTATGTCTCGCTGAGAATACAGCGAAGCGTCTTGAGCTGACTGGTTACTTGATGATATGGTTCCAATGACCAGCCTACCAGCGGGGTGCACATTAAAGGACTGACGTGACATTTTTAGCAATTTCGTCTATGTCTCGCTGGGAACACAGCGAAGCGTCCTGAGCTGACTGGTTACTTGATGATATGGTTCCAATGACCCAACTACCAGCGGGGTGCACATTAAAGGGCTGGTGTGCACATTTTAGCAATTTCGTCTATGTCTCACTGGGAACACAGCGAAGCGTCCTGAGCTGACTGGTTACTTGATGACATGGTTCCAATGACCCAACTACCAGCGGGGTGCACATTAAAGGACTGACGTGCACATTTTTAGAAATTTCGTCTATGCCTCGCTGGGAATACAGCTAAGCGTCCTGAGCTGACTGGTTACTTGATGATATGGTTCCAATGACCCAACTACCAGCGGGGTGCATATTAAAGGGCTGGTGTGCACATTTTTATCAATTTCGTCTATGTCTCGCTGGGAACAGACCAAACTACCAGCGAGGTGCACATTAAAGGGCTGGTGTGCACATTTTTAGCAATTTCGTCTCTGTCTCGCTGGGAACACAGCGAAACGTCCTGAGCTGACTGGTTACTTGATGATATGGTTCCAATGACCCAACTACCAGCGGGGTGCACATTAAAGGACTGACGTGCACATTGTTAGCAATTTCGTCTATGTCTCGCTGGGAATACAGCGAAGCGTCTTGAGCTGACTGGTTACTTGATGATATGGTTCCAATGACCAGCCTACCAGCGGGGTGCACATTAAAGGACTGACGTGACATTTTTAGCAATTTCGTCTATGTCTCGCTGGGAACACAGCGAAGCGTCCTGAGCTGACTGGTTACTTGATGATATGGTTCCAATGACCCAACTACCAGCGGGGTGCACATTAAAGGGCTGGTGTGCACATTTTTAGCAATTTCGTCTATGCCTCGCTGGGAATACAGCAAAGCGTCCTGAGCTGACTGGTTACATGATGGTATGGTTCCAATGACCCAACTACCAGCGGGGTGCACATTAAAGGGCTGGTGTGCACATTTTTAGAAATTTCGTCTATGTCTCACTGGGAATACAGCTAAGCGTCCTGAGCTGACTGGTTACTTGATGATGATATGGTTCCAATGACCCAACTACCAGCGGGGTGCACATTGAAGGGCTGGTGTGCACATTTTTAGCAATTTCGTCTATGTCTCGCTGGGAACACAGCGAAGCGTCCTGAGCTGACTGGTTACTTGATGATGTGGTTCCAATGACCCAACTACCAGCGGGGTGCACATTAAAGGGCTGGTGCGCACATTTTTAGCAATTTCGTCTATGCCTCGCTGGGAATACAGCAAAGCGTCTTGAGCTGACTGGTTACTTGATGGTATTGTTCCAATGACCCAACTACCAGCGGGGTGCACATTAAAGGGCTGCGTGTGCACATTTTTAGCAATTTCGTCTATCTCTCGCTGGGAACACAGCGAAGCGTCCTGAGCTGACTGGTTACTTGATGATATGGTTCCAATGACCCAACTACCAGCGGGGTGCACATTAAAGGGCTGGTGTGCACATTTTTAACAATTTCGTCTATGTCTCGCTGGCGACACAGCGAAGCGTCCTGAGCTGACTGGTTACTTGATGATATGGTTCCAATAACCCAACTACCAGCGGGGTGCACATTAAAGGGCTGGTGTGCACATTTTTAGCAATTTCGTCTATGCCTCGCTGGGAATACAGCAAAGCGTCCTGAGCTGACTGGTTACATGATGATATGGTTCCAATGACCCAACTACCAGCGGGGTGCACATTAAAGGGCTGGTGTGCACATTTTTAGAAATTTCGTCTATGTCTCGCTGGGAATACAGCTAAGCGTCCTGAGCTGACTGGTTACTTGATGATATGGTTCCAATGACCCAACTACCAGCGGGGTGCACATTAAAGGCTGGTGTGCACATTTTTAGCAATTTCGTCTATGTCTCGCTGGGAACACAGCGAAGCGTCCTGAGCTGACTGGTTACTTGATGATATGGTTCCAATGACCCAAATACCAGCGGGGGTGCACATTAAAGGGCTGGTGTGCACATTTTTAGCAATTTCGTCTATGTCTCGCTGGGAACACAGCGAAGCGTCCTGAGGCTGACTGGTTACTTGATGATATGGTTCAATGACTCAACTACCAGCGGGGTGCACATTAAAGGGCTGGTGTGCATATTTTTAGCAATTTCGTCTATGCCTCGCTGGGAATACAGCAAAGCGTCTTGAGCTGACTGGTTACTTGATGGTATGGTTCCAATGACCCAACTACCAGCGGGGTGCACATTAAAGGGCTGGTGTGCACATTTTTTAGCAATTTCGTCTATCTCTCGCTGGGAACACAGCGAAGCGTCCTGAGCTGACTGGTTACTTGATGATATGGTTCCAATGACCCAACTACAGCGGGGGTGCACATTAAAGGGCTGGTGTGCACATTTTTAACAATTTCGTCTATGTCTCGCTGGCGACACAGCGAAAGCGTCCTGAGCTGACTGGTTACTTGATGATATGGTTCCAATAACCCAACTACCAGCGGGGTGCACATTAAAGGGCTGGTGTGCACATTTTTTAGCAATTTCGTCTATGCCTCGCTGGGAATACAGCAAAGCGTCCTGAGCTGACTGGTTACATGATGATATGGTTCCAATGACCCAACTACCAGCGGGGTGGCAATTAAAGGGCTGGTGTGCACATTTTTAGAAATTTCGTCTATGTCTCGCTGGGAATACAGCTAAGCGTCCTGAGCTGACTGGTTACTTGATGATATGGTTCCTATGACCCAACTACCAGCGGGGTGCACATTAAAGGGCTGGTTGCACATTTTTAGCAAATTCGTCTATGTCTCGCTGGGAACAACAGCGAAGGCGTCCTGAGCGACTGGTTACTATGATTGATATGGATCCAAAGACCCAAATACCAGGCGGGGTGCAACATTAAGGCCTGGTGTGCACATTTTTAGCAATTTCGTCTATGTCTCGCTGGGACACAGCGAGCGTCCTGAGCTGACTGGTTACTTGATGATATTGGTTCCAATGATCTCCACTACCAGCGGGGTGCACATTAAAGGGCTGGTGTGCATATTTTAGCAATTTCGTCTATGTCTCGCTGGGAATACAGCAAAGCGTCCCTGAGCTGACTGGTTACTTGATGGTATGGTTCCAATGACCCAACTACCAGCGGGGTGCACATTAAAGGGCTGGTGTGCACATTTTTAGAAATTTCGTCTATGTCTCGCTGGGAATACAGCTAAGCGTCCTGAGCTGACTGGTTACTTGATGATATGGTTCCAATGACCCAACTACCAGCGGGGTGCACATTAAAGGGCTGGTGTGCACATTTTTAGCAATTTCGTCTATGTCTCGCTGGGAACACAGCGAAGCGTCCTGAGCTGACTGGTTACTTGATGATATGGTTCCAATGACCCAACTACCAGCGGGGTGCACATTAAAGGGCTGGTGTGCACATTTTTTAGCAATTTCGTCTATGTCTCGCTGGGAACACAGCGAAGCGTCCTGAGCTGACTGGTTACTTGATGATATGGTTCCAATGACCCAACTACCAGCGGGGTGCACATTAAAGGGACTGATCGTGCACATTTTTAGCAATTTCGTCTATGTCTTGCTGGGAACACAGCGAAGCGTCCTGAGCTGACTGGTTACTTGATGATATGGTTCCAATGACCCAACTACCGCGGGGTGCACATTAAAGGGCTGGTGTGCACATTTTTAGCAATTTCGTCTATGTCTCACTGGGAACACAGCGAAGCGTCCTAAGCTGACTGGTTACTTGATGATATGGTTCAATGACCCAACTACCAGCGGGTGCACATTAAAGGGCTGGTGTGCACATTTTTAGCAATTCGTCTATGTCTCACTGGGAACACAGCCGAAGCGTCCTGAGCTGACTGGTTACTTGATGATATGGTTCCAATGACCCAACTACCAGCGGGTGCACATTAAAGGACTGACGTGCACATTTTTAGCAATTTCGTCTATGTCTCGCTGGAAAACAGCGAAGCGTCTGAGCTGACTGGTTACTTGATGATATGGTTCCAATGACCAGCCTACCAGCGGGGTGCACATTAAAGGGCTGGTGTGCACATTTTTAGCAATTTCGTCTATGTCTCGCTGGGAACACAGCGAGCGTCCTGAGCTGACTGGTTACTTGATGAATGGTTCCAATGACCCAACTACCAGCGGGGTGCACATTAAAGGGCTGTGTGCACATTTTTAGCAATTTCGTCTATGTCTCGCTGGGAACACAGCGAAGCGTCCTGAGCTGACTGGTTACTTGATGATATGGTTCCAATGACCCAACCAGCGGGGTGCACATTAAAGGGCTGGTGTGCACATTTTTAGCAATTTCGTCTATGTCTCGCTGGAACACAGCGAAGCGTCCTGAGCTGACTGGTTACTTGATGATATGGTTCCAATGACCCAACTACCAGCGGGTGCACATTAAAGGGCTGGTGTGCACATTTTAGCAATTTCGTCTATGTCTCGCTGGGAGCGAACAGCTGACCAAAAACTACCAGCGGGTGCACATTAAAGGGCTGGTGTGCACATTTTTAGCAATTCGTCTATGTCTCACTGGGAACACAGCGAAGCGTCCTGAGCTGACTGGTTACTTGATGATATGGTTCCAATGACCCAACTACCAGCGGGGTGCACATTAAAGAACTGACGTGCACATTTTTAGCAATTTCGTCTATGTCTCGCTGAGAAATACAGCGAAGCGTCTTGAGCTGACTGGTTACTTGATGATATGGTTCCAATGACCAGCCTACCAGCGGGGTGCACATTAAAGGACTGACGTGACATTTTTAGCAATTTCGTCTATGTCTCGCTGGGACACAGCGAAGCGTCCTGAGCTGACTGGTTACTTGATGATATGGTTCCAATGACCCAACTACCAGCGGGGTGCACATTAAAGGGCTGGTGTGCACATTTTTAGCAATTTCGTCTATGTCTCACTGGGAACACAGCGAAGCGTCCTGAGCTGACTGGTTACTTGATGATATGGTTCCAATGACCCAACTACCAGCGGGGTGCACATTAAAGGACTGACGTGCACATTTTTAGAAATTTCGTCTATGCCTCGCTGGGAATACAGCTAAGCGTCCTGAGCTGACTGGTTACTTGATGATATGGTTCCAATGACCCAACTACCAGCGGGGTGCACATTAAAGGGCTGGGTGTGCACATTTTTATCAATTTCGTCTATGTCTCGCTGGGAACAGACCAAACTACCAGCGAGGTGCACATTAAAGGGCTGGTGTGCACATTTTTAGCAATTTCGTCTCTGTCTCGCTCGGGAACACAGCAAAACGTCCTGAGCTGACTGGTTACTAGATGATATGGTTCCAATGACCCAACTACCAGCGGGGTGCACATTAAAGGGCTGGTGTGCACATTTTTAGCAATTTCGTCTATGTCTCACTGGGAACACAGCGAAGCGTCCTGAGCTGACTGGTTACTTGATGATATGGTTCCAATGACCCAACTACCAGCGGGGTGCACATTAAAGGACTGACGTGCACATTTTTAGCAATTTCGTCTATGTCTCGCTGGGAATACAGCGAAGCGTCTTGAGCTGACTGGTTACTTGATGATATGGTTCCAATGACCCACCTACCAGCGGGTGCACATTAAAGGGCTGGTGCACATTTTTAGCAATTTCGTCTATGTCTCGCTGGAAAACAGCGAAGCGTCTGAGCTGACTGGTTACTTGATGATATGGTTCCAATGACCCAACTACCAGCGGGGTGCACATTAAAGGGCTGGTGTGCACATTTTAGCAATTTCGTCTATGTCTCGCTGGGAACAGCGAAGCGTCCTGAGCTGACTGGTTATGATGATATGGTTCCAATGACCCAACTACCAGCGGGGTGCACATTAAAGGCTGGTGTGCACATTTTTAAATTTCGTCTATCTCGCTGGGAATACAGCTAAGCGTCCTGAGCTGACTGGTTACTTGATGATATATGGTTCCAAGACCCAACTACCAGCGGGGTGCACATTAAAGGGCTGGTGTGCACATTTTTAGCAATTTCGTCTATGTCTCGCTGGGAACACAGCGAAGCGTCCTGAGCTGACTGGTTACTTGATATGGTTCCAATGACCCAACTACCAGCGGGGTGCACATTAAAGGGCTGGTGTGCACATTTTTAGCAATTTCGTCTATGCCTCGCTGGGAACACAGCGAAGCGTCCTGAGCTGACTGGTTACTTGATGATATGGTTCCAATGACCCAACTACCAGCGGGGTGCACATTAAAGGGCTGTGTGCACATTTTTAGCAATTTCGTCTATGTCTCGCTGGGAACACAGCGAAGCGTCCTGAGCTGACTGGTTACTTGATGATATGGTTCCAATGACCCAACTACCAGCGGGGTGCACATTAAAGGCTGGTGTGCACATTTTTACAATTTCGTCTATGTCTCGCTGGGGAATACAGCGAAGCGTCCTGAGCTGACTGGTTACTTGATGATATGGTTCCAATGACCCAACTACCAGCGGGGTGCACATTAAGAAGGCTGGTGTGCACATTTTTAGCAATTTCGTCTATGTCTCGCTGGAACACAGCGAAGCGTCTGAGCTGACTGGTTACTTGATGATATGGTTCCAATGACCACTACCAGCGGGTGCACATTAAAGGACTGACGTGACATTTTTAGCAATTTCGTCTATGTCTCGCTGGGAACACAGCGAAGCGTCCTGAGCTGACGGTTACTTGATGAATGGTTCCAATGACCACTACCAGCGGGTGCACATTAAAGGGCTGGTGTGCACATTTTTAGCAATTTCGTCTATGTCTCTGGGAACACAGCGAAGCGTCTGAGCTGACTGGTACTGATGATATGGTTCCAATGACCCAACTACCAGCGGGGTGCACATTAAAGGGACTGACGTGCACATTTTATGAAATTTCGTCTATGTCTCGCTGGGAACACAGCTAAGCGTCCTGAGCTGACTGGTTACTTGATGTATGGTTCAATGACCCAACTACCAGCGGGGTGCACATTAAAGGGCTGGTGTGCACATTTTAGCAATTTTCGTCTATGTCTCGCTGGGGAACACATGACCCAAACTACCAGCGGGGTGCACATTAAAGGGCTGGTGTGCACATTTTTAGCAATTTGTCGATGTCTCGCTGGGAACACAGCGAAGCGTCCTGAGCTGACTGTTACTTGATGATATGGTCCAATGACCCAACTACCAGCGGGGTGCACATTAAAGGGCTGGTGTGCACATTTTTAGCAATTTCGTCTATGTCTCGCTGGGAACACAGCGAAGCGTCCTGAGCTGACTGGTACGATGATATGGTTCCAATGACCAACTACCAGCGGGGTGCACATTAAAGGCTGTGTGCACAATTTTTAGCAATTTCGTCTATGTCTCGCTGGGAATACAGCAAGCGTCCTGAGCTGACTGGTTACTTGATGATGGTTCCAATGACCCAACTACCAGCGGGGTGCACATTAAAGGGCTGGTGTGCACATTTAGCAATTTCGTCTATGTCTCGCTGGGAATACAGCTAAGCGTCCTGAGCTGACTGGTTACTTGATGATATGGTTCCAATGACCCAACTAC